>NW_009258383.1:3875420-3875989 GCF_000687185.1 Egretta garzetta
CCCTTCCCCTGGTGGGGCATCAACAGCTTCCCTGGGCAACCCGTTCCAGTGCTTCGGCACCCTCATCATAAAGAATGTCTTAGAATCGTAGAATCATAGAATGGTTTGGGCTGGAAGGGACAGTAAAGATTGGCTAGTTCCAACCCCAAAACATTCTTCCTGATCTTCAATCTAAATCTACTCTCTTTTGGTTTAAAACCAGTACCCCTTGTCCTGTCACTACAGGCTCTGGTAAAAAGTTTATCTCCATCTTACTTATAAGCCCCCTTTAAGTACTGAAAGGCTGTAATCAGGTCTCCCCACAGCCTTCTCTTCTCCAGGCTGAACAAGCCCAACTCTCTCAGCCTTTCTTGGAAGAAGAGGTGTTCCAGCCCTTGGATCATTTTTGTGGCCCTCCTCTGGACCCATTCCAACAGGTCCACGTCTTTTTTGTACAGTGGGCTCCAGAGCTGGATGCAGTGCTCCAGGTGGGGTCTCACCAGAGCAGAATAGAGGGGCAGAATCACCTCCCTTGACCTGGTGGCCAGGCTTCTTTTGATGCAGCCCAGGACTGTCCTTAGAAGATTCCT
>NW_009258383.1:3876015-3876249 GCF_000687185.1 Egretta garzetta
TGCAAATGGCAGTTCCAGGAATAAGCAGAAGGGCGGCGATGGCAGCTAAGGAAACAGGATGGTTCAGCTGGGGTGGGAAGGAGGCAGGGAAGCAGAGAGGCGGGCACTGCGAGAGCAGTTTTCTCAGGCCCCCCGCTCCCAGCCCCGATGCATGGTGATCTCCAGCCCTTTTGCAAGCAGGACCTAAATAGGTGCTATTTTGTTCCTTCCCACCCCGTTCTCCTCATACCTCCT
>NW_009258383.1:3876688-3877456 GCF_000687185.1 Egretta garzetta
TGGTGCTGGATGCTGGGAACCATGCAAGCCTTGCTGGAGCACCTTGCTCTGACAGAAAGACTAATCCCTTGTCCTTATCCCTTCCACCTCCCTTCTGCTCTCCTAGCACTGGCATGTACTGTTTAGTTTCCCTCCCAGCAGCTCAGACTCGCTGTATGCTTCCCGGTTATCATTTGGGGGACAAGGGACTAGAGGTGCCTAGACGCTTCTTGCTCGCTCTTTAGCATCTCTCAAGCTGGAGACTGTAGAAATGCAACTTTCTATGATGGTGTGACAACAACGGTGGACAAAGGAAAACCAGTGGATGTCATCTATCTGGACTTCTGCAAAGCCTTTGACATGGTCCCCCACAACATCCTTCTGTCTAAATTGGAGAGCTATGGATTTGATGGGTGGACTGTTCGGTGGATAAGGAACTGGCTGGATGGTCGCATCCAGAGGGTAGTGGTCAATGGCTCGATGTCCGGATGGAGACCAGTGACGAGTGGTGTCCCTCAGGGGTCCATACTGGGACCGGTGCTGTTTAACATTTTCATCAATGACTTAGACAGCGAGATCGAGTGCACCCTCAGCAAGTTTGCGGATAACACCAAGCTGAGCGGTGCAGTTGACACACCAGAAGGATGGGATGTCATCCAGAGAGACCTGGACAGGCTGGAGAGGTAGGCCTGTGTGAACCTCATGAGGTTCAACAAGGCCAAGTGCAAGGCCCTGCATCTGGGTCGGGGTAACCCCTGGTATCAATACAGGCTGGGGGAAGAAAGGATT
>NW_009258383.1:3877762-3879627 GCF_000687185.1 Egretta garzetta
GTGAAACACTGGCACGGGTTACCCAGAGAGGTAGTGGAGGCCCCATCCCTGGAAACATTCAAGGCCAGGTTGGACGGGGCTCTGAGCAACCTGATTCAGTTGAAGATGTCCCTGCTCCCTGCAGGGGGGTTGGACTAGCTGACCTCTAGGGGTCCCTTCCAACCCAAAACATTCTATGATTCCACGATTCTGTGATTCTAAGTGAAAAAGCTGTTAGTGCTATACGTGCTACAGTGTCATGTTATATGGTCCTTTGGAAGAACAGGGATGTTCCTCTGTACAAGAGATGTCCCTGAATATAGCAATTTATTTTCCTGTCCAGGAAACCAGCATTAGGGTGGCAGCAGTGTATTAACACAGAAGAAATGAGGATATTATTGTATACGCTCTTTTGAAAAATAGGCATTGAAGCTAGTTGTTTGAGAAAGGAGGGGGAAATACTTAAGGAATGAGAAAAGCTGATCGCCATATGGAATGTGGGGACAGCATGTGAAAAACCAGCGCTCTGTGGAAGAGCTGGCCAATGTTCATGGCAGGGGGCAATCGGGGGGATGCACTGTCTGCATATGAGGGCAGTATAGGGGTGAAGTTTAAATAGAGGTCATCTTGAATGCCATGCAAAAAGGAATATTGGAAGCACACCAGGCTCTGGTGAGGCACTGTCATGTGAGTAACCAGCAGGTGGGAAAAGGGATTTTGTAGTAGTCCAGGGCTTGGTTGTATTTTGCATTTCAGATTCAAGAGTTTTGCGGTTTAGATTTGCAATGTGAATGGAAGTGGATATGCGTATCTTGAAAAGAGAAAATGTGACCCTTCTCATACGGATGGTATGACTGCTTGCCATAATGACATGGGGCCACATTTGCCAAACAAAATTCTCCACAAATTCAGCACCTGCTGTTATCCTAGCTAAGCTCAAGAGGCTGACAGCCTAGCCCTTCACTTCAAGGCTGGTTTGCCTGGGGAAAGAAACTTTTCCCTTTTCTTCTTGTTTAAAACAGAGTATTTCTTAAGTTTGCTCAAAAAGCAGCAGCGAACTAGTTCTTTTGCTTTAAAGCAGTGTCTGCCATCCCTCTCATCTGTCTTCCAGCAGTATCCTGTTTTGATTCCATTAGAAGCGCTGCTTAGCATTTACTAAAAGTGGCTGTGAATCTTAATGTTTTTCCCATCCTTTCTATACCGGGATCTGATCACAGAATGCCGACGTAGTAAGCAGTCTGTTCCTGTTCCTTGATCTCCGAATAGGTTTCTGCCTTCTCCCTGAAAGCTGCCTTGAGTTTACATTTCTACACCATTCCTCAGTGAGCACACTGTCTGCCTTCAGATTTTCTTTCGGGATTGTAGCAGACCTTCAGGACACAGGTAGCATGGAAAGCAGGAGTTGCCACAAGCTTTTGCTAGGGCCCCAAATGAGGCATTAAGGATAAAGTTTACATACTCGTCATTACATACTGCTCCCTGTGACTTTCCGTCCCTCCTCCCCCACCCTCCTTCACTCTCCTCTGAGTTTTGGCAGTTTGGGGCAGAAAGAGGGATAAAGAGGTCTTCAAGGTACAAGGAAACACCAGACTTTTTTTCAGAATTGAAACTGCGCCCCAAACTGAGCGTATGCAATAATTTACTTCAGAAAACCTAATGTATTGATTGTACAATGTGAAAACCCCCCATCTTTTTCAATAAGAAGAAAAACAACAGATCTGGCTAAAATGATGTCTTGTTCTGTGCTTTGTTTCTTCAAGTCCTGACACCGCTGGAAATTATCATACAAGAAACTATTGACTACACTCGCCAGCGGAAAGTGTTTGACCAGTCTGTCCTGCACAACCAGGCCGTGCATTACCGCCTGGCTGAGCTGGCGACCGAAG
>NW_009258383.1:3879707-3896938 GCF_000687185.1 Egretta garzetta
GAAGGCAACGATGTGACAAAATTTGCTTCCATGGCTAAGCTCAAGGCAGGTCGCCTGGCCCGTGAAGTGACTGATAGCTGTCTCCAGTTTTGGGGAGGAATGGGATTCACCAGCGAGGTTCTGGTGAGCAGGTTTTACAGGTAAGCGAGCGAGTGGTGAAAATAGGGTATGGCTTTACTGAAATTTGGCTGCCTAAATGTACCGCTAGAAGATCACCCACTTGAAAAGGACACCAGCTCCTAGCTGGTGTGAATGGTGGTGTTCCACTGAATGCGTGTCACTGACGTTCACTGTGGATGCAAGGACACCCACAGTCCCATTGCCTTGGGGGTGGTGCGTGTGAGTGTCAGGATGTAGGCTGACTATTCCTTTGCCAAATCTTGGCTTTGCATTACAACTGGGTAGTTTGAACTACCCACAGGTTAGCTTGAATATCAGGTGAAAGAAGTAAACTCCATGTTTTGCCAGACAATAGGACAAGGGAAAAAAAGGGGAAGCCTACCAAGAAGTGATTTTTTTTCTCTTTGCTCTTTGTTTGCTTGTACTCTTGATTACAAGAAGAGAACTAAAGCAAAACAGAAGCTTTCTTCCAAAACCAACAAAAATCAGCTTTATCTTTTTCCCCAAATATATGTGTGAAACTGGAGTTCACCATCAGGCTCCTGCAGTAGTCTTTTCTGATAGCAGTCTCCACCTGATCAGACACAACAGATGATACCCTGTGAGATGTACAAGAGATGTAGCCGCTTCCAGCAAGTTGTTAGGTCATTAAAAGGGTACAGAGGCCTTTTTGCAAATTAAAGTCCCTTCAAATTTTACCATATATCTACTTAGAGCAAAGTTCTCTCTAAGCAAACAGTTTTCTTGGCAGCTGTTAGGAAAATTCTGGCCCCGGTGTCTTATATTCTGTAGAAGGGCCAAAATGGAACTTGCATTTTCTTGCAGTAACAGATTTCAGTTCAGCCTTTATATATATAACACCTAATCTAAGGTTAGGAAGATTAGTTTAAAAAAAATCTGTACAAAGCTTCTTTCTTTTTAGTAGGCTGAGTTACTTTTTCTATTTTAATAGCATTTTACGAACAAGAATGCCATTGTTCTAAGTCAGAGAGATCCCCAACCTTTTTTGACTTGTGGATGCCTGAAATGTGCTGGTGAAGGTACAGACTGCTGAAGGGTGGTGGTTTTAAGCCAGCTGTCAAGATGACGGTTTGTCTTAGGGTTTTTTTTTTTTCACAGCCTCTTTATTAGCAGCTAATGGTCCCTGGTGGTGCAGATGTTAAGAGCTACTGCAGTAGGCACTCTGAGTAAAATGAATCCTTGCCTTGAAGCGCTTACCATCAATGTAGCAATGTGACCAGGTTAATGTGTATGTGCTTTTATACAGCTTTGATTTGTCTTTAGATTTCCTAGCCCAGTATGTTATTGCTAACTGTGGGCAAGGCTTTTCTGTGTGAATTCAAGAGTGCTTTCTAAGCATATCAGCAGAGTCATGTTTTTCCTGAGAAGAAATCCGGGGTATTTCCTATTGGTATAAACTGTGTCAGCTGGCTAAGAAACATATCTTTCTGCCTCTAAAACAAACACTGTTGTAAATGAGGCTAAAGGTGGTGTGATAACTATACTCTAAAATTTTCTGTGAATCAGTAAAATTCCATCATGGAGTAACCGTAAGCTCCAAGAGGGGAGGAGTATTATCTAAATAAATAATTACAGATTCAAGTCAGAATCCTGTTAATCTGTAACAATCAGCAAAGCAGCAACTTCGCTAAAGCCATGCTTTTTTTGCACGGCAGTCTGAGTAACCATTCGCGTCACTCTGACACTTGTCAAGTAGCAAGCAGCGTAACTGCACAGCATGACATCTAGTCACAATGTACAAAGAATGTTGTAGCATAATCCTTACCAAGTTTCCAAGGAAATGTTAGTCTTTGACACGTCGGCCGCTATTCCTCAAAGAGCACACAGCATAGTGCATGATCAGTGCATGAAGTCTTTGAATTTTAGTGATTAGTGTTGGTGGGGAGATAATTAATAGACCCAGCACAAAACTGCCAAATGACTTTATTCACATCTGTCATTTTAATCATTAGGCTTTTAAACTTTGTAAAACAACTGACTTTTCTGAAGTGCAGTATTCTCTAGAAGGGGTATGATAGCTGTTTCACTGTGTGGGTGCCTACACTGGGCTGATTATATGCATAAATGTCTCATTTTCAGTTGTAGCGATACTGAGAAGGAGAATGGGTTTAAAAAAAAGTTCTCAGCCCAAATATCAAAGAGTTTAACAGAAAAACACTAGCCAATATAAAAAACAGTAAGAGTGGACTTTCCAGACTTTACCCTCCTAGCAGGATTCTGGAGAGGGAGAGCACCAGACTGGAGTTGTGTTTTTATTTTTCTCTCCCCTGTATGAAATGCCTCAAGGATATCATGACTTAGGAAAAATCAATGCTTGAACAAACCCACAATCTATATGAAAACCCCAGGTCATAAGAGATCAGAGGGAGGAAAACTTTTCGTAGCAAGTATACTGCAATTTTTCAGGCTTCGTAACATGAGTTTTAAAAAATTTCAGGTAGTGATGTCTATATTTCAATAATAATGATGTACACTTCAGCTGTTATAGGAGGAACTTGTCTGGCCTCCTTAAAAAAGTTTGGACTTTTTAAAAAATTGTTTCTAAGTACTAAACACTGTGCCTAGCTGCCGCCAGTTCTGAGAAGCTTTACTCTTGTGGGGTGTGATGGGGAGAATGCTATCATTCCTTTACTTGCTGCACTGTGAAAGACTCAAGAAAGCAGTAGTGGAAAATACTCACTACTCATGTGAAATAGATAAAAGTGTAAACAGCATGGCAAACGCACATAGCTGCAGAAGAAAAACAGATTTATCTTTTTCCCTCAACTATCACCTAGGTATTGCGACATGAAGTTTTAGCTGTAATTCAGGATAGTTAAAAGTCAAACTTCTATATCATTTTAAGTGGAATTTTTTTGAATAAGTAATGCATTTCCTTCTTACTAATTTTTTTATATTTCTCATGTTTAAATGTCAGTTGAAATATTCAGTTTCATTCTTTATTTCATTTTAAATTTTCTTTCATTCTCTACAAAGCATGTCTAAAATAGAATGAGTCTAGACAATTCTGGGTTTTTTTTAATTGGTCTCTGTCGTTATCACAATTTATGGTTGTACCAAATGAAACAAAACTTATCAATTTCTGCTGACAAAACCAATTTGTGCTGAAGTCAGTAGCTAACTGTTGGGACAAGACTTGACAATGACTTCTCAGTCATCTGTGAAAACAAATCCGTAGTTTCAACCTTTTTCTGCAGAGGTTTTGAGACAGATGCCTGCCTACCACTTTGGTTGACTTTTACCAACTCTCAGTACCTTGAGAGGGAATTTAGGAGAGGAAGCACGTGACATCTAGCTCTAATATGGCAAATCACAGAGGGCAACTGTACAGTGATGACTTTAAAGTGGAGTTATGCTCAAGAGCAGGCCAGGGTGATGCCCACCACTACTCAGGTGTCCCTTCAAAATGCCCCTTAGGGCAAACGGGCTGTGCCAGCCTGGCCAGAGTCCTGCTGCGCTGGGTGGTACCAGCTCAGACTTCTCCCTCTGGATCAGTGTCTCCTTTTGATGCTGCTTAATTTGGACAGCCTGTAAGCAATCTAGCTGAGTTTGAAGATGGGAAAGGTCACAAAATACTGAACTTGAGGGTACATCAATATGTTTTGTGGAGAAAAATCTTGCCAGTACTACAAAATACTAATTGTGAGGAAAAAAAGTCAACATTTTGTAATCGAGTGCAACTTGTCCTGAAAGGAAGCAGCATGTAAATGGCCTCCTGGGAAGCAGTGATACTCAGAGCCACATAAACCTTGGGAAGGATTTACCAATGGCCTCCCAACCAGGAAAGCAGGGAGCAGCATCTCTGAGGGACCGCTTTCACAAAGCCAGGCTGCTAGGGAAAAACCAGAGCTGCAGTCACCAAAAGTCACTTTCTTCCCCATGTCTGACTGGCACTGATCACTGCCAGAAAAGGGAAGGAAAATGACTTAGTTTATTTTCTCAGGACTTTAAAGCTATGTGAAGACAGCTGCACTGAAGATAGACAGTGCAGCAGGCTCCTGTCAGGGCGTTTGTGAACAGAAAGCGCTTTTTAGATCCCAATGCTGTATGGCTTTCAGAGGGAAATGTAGCATAGAGTGGCTCCCTCAGCAGGCGGGGCTTCTCAGCTACAGGTAGTAAATGGTAGTGGGATGCACAACTGCAAACACCATCACATTTTATCAGCTTCAGGCTACAGACAGATTTTGTGTGCCATTAGCCATGGCCTTAGCGCCTATATAGCACATCACAAGGTCAAAAGCTTTCCTCATGCTGTGAGATAGGTACCTGTCCCTACTTCACAGCTAGCGAAATCACCTGCAAGGGAGAGCTCAGACTGGAGCAAAGACCAGCCCTAATTTTTAGGATAACTGGGACCAAAATGTTTACAGGCAGGGTGATGGAAACAGCTTGGCTTGTGCAAAATGAGGGGTGAATGGCGCTCTGGATGCAGAGGGGTCATCACTGGCCAAAAGAGGAACATTAAACTGAAGGACTATACCAGATTATGCTACTCAGGAACGCAGTCAGGCTGTAAATTAGAATAAGAGCAATTTTGTTACGTGACAGGCTTCAAATTAGGATAGTCCAAGATTAAAGGGAGCTTGGGGTGGGTTTTTTTTGCTAAAGCAGTGCTTGATACATTTCTGAAGGAAGTTACACGACATGGTACCTATGGAGATGAGAAACTTTGCTTGATGATGTGGGGGGTCCTTTTTGTCCCTTTTGCTACCTAACTGGAATTACTGATAACCTGGACTGAGTTTGGTGGGTAGGAAGGGTTCCTCACCCTCTCTCATAAATACATTTTTTTTTAACAAGCATTGAAGAAATGAGTATTTTTTTTTAATCCATCAAAAAAAAATTGCTTTTTAACATTTATATCTGTTGATTTGGTTGAGTAGACTAAGTCTTACCATCTACAACTGATGCATGGAATTTCTTGAATGAGAGGAAGCTCTTTGCAGGGAGTGTTTTGTAGGGCCAGAACACAATGGTTAGGATTTATCCTTTTCCTCAGGCAAACTCCCACTCTCCAAGGAAAAGAGCATTCAGCAAGTGGCTAGAGGTTCGGTCCCTCAAAATGATACCTTTACATAACTGTTCGGTGCATTGCAGGCCGGTTCCTCACCGTCCTTGGCCAGGGTGAAGCCATCACAGATCGGTGCTCACCTCCACAGGGCTGCAGTTAGCGCAGGAGGTGCTGCTCTGGCAGGGGGGCAGCAACAAGGTGACTGAGGGATCGGAAAGCAAAGTGTTGCTCTGCTAGAACAGCAGCATTCCAGGCATAGCCTACCTAAAGCGGTACAATCCTAATACTTTATATATATTATTTATACGCTGTGTTAATAATGCATTGTTGATACCATATAAACTATCAAACCATAAATGTACCATAAATAGCTGATATACAAGCTTACTTCGCTATCTTCCCCAGCTTCCTCATAGAGTTCTTGGCAGGATGCTTAGACCCATGGTTTTGGTTTCTCATGCTGAAAGCAAGGGTCTTTCCCAAAAGAGGGTGGTTGTATTAACATCATTACAGTCCTTCGTCATCTTGATCCTCTTAAACCTCATCTGTCCTGTCTCCCTGGGGGGAGAGACTGTTGTTAGTCACCTGCCTGTAGATTCTGTAGGAAATATTCCTTATCTCACCCACAGAGACAAAAAATATAACCACCAGCAATTTTGTAAAGATGCACACAAAAAAAAAAAAAAAGTGAAAGGTGGTTTGTTTTAAAAAAACATGTATGTATATGTGATAACCTGACATGTCTGTCACACACCACCAAAACCAGATGTCACCACTGCCTACTTCTGACTTGATATAAACAAGGCACATGTGTTCCTGCTTGCAAATGGAGGATTTTTATCAGCACCACAGAGGAGTTAAGAGGCTTACTTACTTAGTGTTGCTACAGTGCTGTGAAGATGCAAGAGGCTAAGCATTGGTGGGGGCTTTCTGCAGCTTGAAAAAGCAGACAGCACTGCAGCACAAAGAACAAGTAACCTACCATTGCTCCAGCTCTGTGGCCTTCAACAAGGCCCATAGGAAGGTGGGGAATCTTCAGGTTATTGAATTAGGTAGAGGTAGTTTAGCAGAACTGTTTCAGTGTTCTGGATTTTTTTTTCTAATTCTCCCCAGAGGAGAAAAGAAATTTGTGAAGAAAGTTGCTTAAGATTGCAATAGTTTGTAGTCTGGCTAGCACAGGGAACTTAGCCAATACTGTTCAGGATGACTCAGTGATATTAATGGCAGTTTTTAAAGGAGTGTGATCAGAAATATCAAATAGAAGGTAAATAAACTTGGAGCAGCCATTCATTTTTAAAGCAGAGAAGCTTCATATACTATATACTGCTATACTATACTACTGTGCAATACTAATAGTATGTTATAATGCTATACCATACTAATATATAATACTAATACAGATTATACCAGCTCTCACATAGCCATTAGGGAGACCAGGGTGCTTGTTGGTTAAAAACCTGAATGAAAACTGCACCTTCTCCATACAGTTCTCCAATATCTCATGTACTGATTGACTCTTTTTACCATGCAGTTAAGCAAAGTTAAGTGCTGCAACAGTTTTTTGCTGCTGGCCCTCCAAAAGCTCCCTTCCCTCCTAAAATTCAGCTGCAGGCTTAGGCACCCGCATTGCAGCCCATCTCACCAGGAGGAGGCAATGGATGAGGTGTTCTGCAGATAACTGGCGTTTGTACGTAATGTGTAGGTTGTCTGAGCAGGCGATCCAGCAGAAAACCCCGGGAAGAGCCTGGGATGCTTTATATGCCAGTCCAAAGTGATCAGACCTAAACAGAAATCTCTATGGAATTCAACTGCAGGAGGTCTGGCTGGGCTTAAGCAGGGGCAGTTGTATGCTAGGAGAGGTTTTAACTTACTTTGTGATAAAAATACAGTGTTATGCCAAGTTAAGGTTATTTTGGAAAGAATCTGAAAATTAGACATGCCAAATTCTATCTATCTTGAGCGTTTTGATTTTGACTTAGCAACATCCCTGTACACAAAAGGATATTTTACGGTGCTGACAACACATTTGTCTGCACCATGTATGTACTTCTGTAAACAAGAGGTTTCAATGTAATAAAAGCAGCTCCATAATAAATGTATAGAATCAATGCATATGTACAGTTCTGTACTTGTTCCATCAGTATAGCATGTAAATGTTTAGATCTACTCTTTATGTTTCTACAGGGACTTAAGACTAATGTCCATAGGAGGTGGTACAGATGAAACCATGCTTTCCATCATATGCAAATACATGGAAACACTGCCAAGCAAGTGATGCCATCTCCACTCTTCCTTGAAAATTAAGCAAGCAAGAGCATGGGTTGTACTGCACGCTGAAGGTAACAGCCAGTACATGTTGCAAGGGTAAAATAAGTAGAAAACGTAACAGTAATTTTGCCAATGAACTGCTTATCAGGGTCTTTGGCCATCATCATTCTACGTGCTCTCCAATATCAAAGTTATGTTGCTGTGAAGCAGTCTGAAAGCATGTGGCCTCCTTCAAATGTTTTTTCCTTTTTTTTCAGTGGGTTGCTTTTTGGGGGGGGGTCTAGCAATCCACACTAAGCACAGAAAAAAAATGTAGTCTTTAATCAAGGTATCTCTACATTTTAGAGCATCTAAGCCACCAATTAAGAAACATAACCTCCACATGGATACAGCTATGATTTCCCTAGTAGCCTAATCTAATTTCAGTGTAACTTTGCTTTCAAGATCAATAATAAGGCACAAATTATTCCCTTCCATATTCAAATACTGGAACATTGATTTTGCGCTCAATTATGAGTACCTTCCCTATCTTTCAATTTTAGCAAGTAATCATCAAAATGAGCTCTCTCATCTTTGCCAAGTTCACGCTTACTTGTACTACACTCTGTTACGGATGTTTGGTGGTGGGAGTGGGGGTTGATTTTTATTTGTAGAATTCTACAAACAACTGTTTAGTCGCATCTGAAGCTTTTAGAAGCCTGAACTTCTGCAGTGAAGTATCATGTTTTGTGTGTAATTATTAAAAAATATTTTTTAAACCAATGTTAATATGAAAATTGTCTTATTAATTACTTAAATGAGATGGTACAATTTGTATTATATGCCACAGGCACCTTAAACCATAAGTGTATACTAACTATTTTCAAAATTACTGTGATTTGTTAAACAAAGTGTCTCACTGCTATATATCTGCCATGACAAGCATAAATTCTTAATTTGATCTTCTTTAAATCTTACTCTTTACATTTACTTGCGTATCAGCCATACCTTCAAAACCAACATCAGCAACTCTTGCTAAAGCAGCCATTTCAGTCAGAAGAGACAACCTGCCTTATTGCAAAAAAAAAAAAAAAAGCTTCAGTGGACTTTTCCTTGTAACCAACTGGATGTGTTAAGCATTTCTTAAGAAATCTTCGTGCTACTACTGTCAGGTTAACAGTTTGATAGTTAAAAGATGGTATTTTCTTCCACCTGGAAATAATCTGTATGGTTGCTAGGTAGAGGTTAAGTTACATGAAACTGAGAAACACGATATATAAATATTGTGTAAAAATTATGTACAAGCTTTCAAAACCAAGAATAAACATACCTGCAGGATTCCCATGCAGCTGCTATTAACTGCAACTTCGTAGAAGTACAATTAAATGCTACTAGTATTTTTCTATCATATCCACTGCATAGAGTATTTTATTCTACAAGATCATACTACAGCATCCTGAAATCTTGCTATTTGTAAATTTTAAGGATTGTCAGAGTAATACTTTTCTACCATAAAATTATCAGTAAAGCAAGTGCAGACGCTGAGGAAAATTCTAAGGCTGCAATGCCTGGTTTCCACCAGTTGCCATTCCCCTTCCCAACTGAAATATTCTCAAAGCAGTTTCATTTTATCAGAAACTTCAGGTTAAAAGAGCCGAACGGAGTGGTGTTTTAGCACTTAATTAAAAAAGCCCTTGTGTGTTTTCTAATAAACACAGAGATGTAGAAAGCTGTTTGGAGGCTTCATAAATTCCTTGTGTTTAAGCTTTCTCCCCATTCCCTGCCTTACCTAGACAAGTACAAAAAAAAAAAAAAAAGCCAACCCTCCTTAAATGAAGACACAGAAAGACACAAGGCTTAAGATTCCCCACCCAATGAATTTCCCCTCACTCTTCTGCACCACCAAAGAATGGCGGGGGGCGGGGGAGGGCACGGAGGGAAGAAGACCAAGTTCCTATTCTGCATTAATTACCTTTTAATCTAGTTTGACACTGAAAATGAAAATCCTGTTGGTTTCATACATGATCTGAAGGACTGGTAAAAGATTTTTACCAATACATGCTCTGTCAAGTCTTAATGGACACCCTAGTGTATTTTTGAGAACACAGATAGATAGGAAATGTATCAGCCACCTAACTAGCTCCATCCACCCATTTTTCTACTTTAGATACTTAAAAACGTTTTCGATGTATTGGCATGGCAGATTGATCATTAAAAAAAAAAAAAATCATGTCTAGAAATTGTACAGATACCATGTTTAAGAGCCAGAAACATATTTCTAGAAGATGATCAACTATCAGGGGAGTATGGCTGTCAAACAGGTATGTCAGTAATTATCATCTCACTTGTTACATACCTTGCACTCCGCTGTCTTATTAAAATTATACAAGTGCATCAATCTTGGATGGCAAACTATATCCAGTTGACTAGCTTTGGGATGCTATATTTGTTTAACAAGTCTAGCAATTCTCATATCAAGATGACGCATTATCCTGGTGTTAGTAATTAGATGTTCTGTTATTTGTAGAAGTATTGTAGACCTTTTAACAGTCAAAGATTAAATTGGCTAGAAATATTTGAGCTTTAATTACTTTTACGCATTCTGTGTGTTTTATATGAGATAAGTGATTTACACGTCACGCTTCCGTTTTATATGAAATCTAATGTGACAGAAATGTAGCATACACCTCCATTTCTTATTTTAATAGTGCTCCCCACACAAGTATAGCCCCTTAAATGCAGCGCCATTTCAAAAAAATACATTGGTATTCTACAGTAGAAAAGAATGCATGTAAGCAACACTAGCTAGAATACTACAGAACATTTTATTTGTCAGTTTGTATTTAGTTATTAATGCTATACAGTATTTCTAGAAAAGTTTTTCAAAATTGTAGATACAATTTCAATATCTAGGAAACTTAATTTTTTGAATGTTAAACTCAGCAATGTAATAGCTTCAACTATTAGAAACCAATTGGTGAGCCAAAGCTAAGTCTTAAAGATAAAAAAAACCTTAATATGATAGCACCTCCGACAGGTGCATCATAATATACTTTAATATAAAATCCAAAATCTCTGACCTCATATTTCAGACATCATGTGGTGTAGATTTAGGGATCATCACAGACTGAAAAGTAAATAGACTAATGGTAAAAGTTCTAGTGATTCAATGGAATCATTAAGTTTTAGATACTTTAAATATAAAGAAAACATTTGTACTGTGTCCACCTTAGTTGATCCCAATGATCAAAGGCATTTGCTTGAAAGAGCAGACGTGTAAGCATGATTTATCACATTTAAATAAAAAAAATCCAGTTTAACTTCTCCCCAAAACACACAGTTTAAGCTACTTAAACACATATACTATCCGACCTATCCACAAAAATAATTTTTGGGGGTACCACTATTACATTTGTTGGCTTCAGGTCAGCCTTTTAAAAATCCACAGATAAAACCAATTTAGAAAGGTCAAAGTATTCTTCATGCTTTTGCAACCTAGAAATCACTATATGCCTGCAACTGGAGCTCTAATTTAGAGCACAGCCCAGCATAAAACGCAGAATGAAAGAGAAAGCCTTGTAATTCTGCAATGACTTCATACCCAAACAGCTGTTGTTTTCTGTATTTTTTAAAAATCAATTCTAAAAACAATTTTCCCCTATTAAAAAAAACAACCTACTATGCTAGCAGTTTCTGCATATTTACAAATAATCCCCCCAAAACAGGGGATGATGGGAAAAATTCTGATACATTAAGAAAACTATATATAACATTGCATTAATACATTGCATTAATAGTTAATGCAATTTACAACTATTTCACTGTGTTTTATCAACAGAATATGCAACTTCAGATCAATGTCTTCATTAATTAAGGCTGCTTTATAGTTGAAATTACACAATTTAAACTGAAGGTAACATGCATCACCTCAGTTTAATAATCCAGTATATTACAAAAAAAACAAACAATGCAAAGAGCATCATGTAGCATAATAGCTTTGTCTGGCTTCCTCTGGAGAGTGTTCTCAGTCTGCCCATAGTTGCACCTAGAAGTCCACCCGTAGAGTCAAAATCATTATCCTACATTTAAAAACAAACAAACAAACCAAAAAAAACCATGTTACTCAAAAAGAAAAAATATCCCTAATGCTTGCTAAGTGCAGTTTCTCCTGTTTTTTTCAAATTTTCCAGAACTAAAATCATTTCAGAGGCAGTTTCTGAAAATTAACCAGGAAAAACTTTCGCCCACTTATCCAGATGGATGCAATCAAAAACTTCCTTATTTTTTGCTTCCCTCTTCTATTCTTAAATACATTTAAATATAGAACTGCCTTTTTAATAACAGTATACATTTGCTAATTGAAAACAAATAGTTGCATCTTAAGTATGAAGACCTTGGTTGTGCTTTGGAAGTAATGCATTTGCACATCTATCTTTTTGAACAGAAATACTGCTGCTGGATTAGTCATATTTTACAGTCAAAAACAAGGTGTCAACATTTTAATGCAAATGTGCGTACTGAAAGAAGGAATGCTTTACATTACTTCTTAATCTTGCCCCATATTTAAAGAAAGTTAGTGACTAAACACTTACCATTTCTGATAACATTTTATTTTGGTTTTTAACTTCTGTTCCAATTTCAATGGAAAGCTGTTTAAAAAAAAAAAGTAGTAAATATGAATAATCAGTTATACATAGGAGAAACCAATGTAAAATATGTAACATGAGTAGCATTTCCCCAGGTAAAATGTGGAAACAGTACCTGGTATTCTTAAAAAACAAAATAACACGTGCAGTATTCTGTCAGTAACAGTTGGGAAGGTAAATATTTGTCATTTGACTAGATGTGTCTAGAGTCACAGAAGGTACTCAATGCTCCTCCTCCTGGCTTTCTCCTTGAACAGAGAATTCCTTGTGAGAATTATTGCATGGACTTTCAAAAATTCAAGATTTCATCAAGTCTAAGTAGCAATTATCCATTTCCCGGAACAACTGTTAAAACTACTGGCACACACCACAGAGGACCATGAGCACCCTTTTTGACTGTGTTGCTGGAGTTGACACCTGTAAGCTGCTAACACTGTACTATAAACAGGAATTTGTGTTGTGAACTTGTCTATTCCTTCCCTGCTTCATGTCATGAAACACCAAGGGTGCAGCAGGTCAAGGCGGCAAGTTGAGTATGCAAGTGAGAGTCAGTCCAGAGGTAGTAACCAGGGTCAGCAACTGCCTGGAGATCACCCAGCACATCCACAGCAATGAGACAGGTCCCAGGTCAAGCCAGAAAGTCAAGTGTGCAGGTTAGCGTTGGGATCAGGGAGGTACGAGACCAGGCGCAGACAAAGCTGCAACACAGCTGCAATGCAGCAAAGGCAGGGGCCACCAGGAGAATCTCAGCTTAAGAGCAGCTCGCCAGTGAAACGGAAGAACCCCCACTGAGGCTTCTTAGCAGCTCTTCCTCCATAGCAGTTCTCATCAGCACACCAGCCTTGAACAACCGGCTCAGCTCCTAGCAGGGAGGGAAAATGTGCTCCAGGCCCCAATGCTTTGGATTAGCCAAAACCCGTATGGGTTTTGTGACCCAACCTAAATATCATTATTTCTTACTGCTGCATTTCACCACAATCTACCAAGTCAAGAGTGAAACATCAGGCTTCTAGGAAGATTATCTGAAGGTTATGCCATACTCCAAGATCCTTACATTGCACTAAAAGATGCAACTGCAGAAAGAGCACACATGCTACTCCATGGGACACTATCAGCCACACTGTAGACATACCCTGGGACACCGATTTGAAATACGATGTACCAGAGAAGGAAACGAGAAGTTAAGTTCTGTAGCAAAGGTCAAAGCTTTTCTTTTTACCTCCTTAACTTATTCTAAATTATTTAGGTGGATAATCTCTTAACTTAAACCTAAGGTTTTATTTTCTATTTGAGACTAAACAAATTAACTTTAAGCAACAGGATATTATTAGCAATAGAAATTTGAATGAGTTTAGGCCTAAGAATTCATCGGCTTGTACTACATACATAGAAACAGCAACTATTGCTAAGAACCTATTTTTAAAAAATCTTAAGTTGTTAAGAAAAAAAACCCACACAATTTTAATCACAGAGCTGTCTTTCAGTTAGACTTGCTTGAAAGAAGTCCTCAGTCTCTGGAAGGAATCAGAACCATTAAAACAACAAATTTCTCTATATTAGCCTGCTGTTTCCAACAGCTGTTTTTACATTTCAGATTTATCAGCAGAAGCTGATGGGCCATAATGGTAGCACCAAAAACAAGTAGTCCATTTTCTTAAATGAACCTGAGCCAGCTTACTGACCTAAACTCAAATTTTCTAGTTTCTGCAGGGGCAGTAATTCATTCTGTAGGACAATAAGCTGTAAGTAACACCACAGCTGTCCTCAAGATTAGCAAAAAAGGACCTCTAGCTAAAAATCCAATTAAAGGAAGAATCAGTTATACAAATGAATGATTACCCATGTTGGTTGACAATAATTCTTTCTTGTATTAAATTTATGTTTTAAACTAAGTCTACTGCTTCACTGGTCCATATAATTTAATTCAATAAATGTGACAATACCACTATAATTAAATACTTACTGATTTAATGGCACTGACTTTTGTACGCAGACTTTCTGTTAACCTTTCATTTTCTTCTTCATAAACACTGTATCCACTATTGGTATAGCCATAGTTACCAGTAGGCGCTCCATCGCCTATAAACACAAGAGTCAGTAGTTAGACAGAAACCACCACTGGAGCAAGTGCTCTTCACATGTGGAGAAGCTCTCTTGCCATTTAAAAAGGCACTTCCTTAATGTCACCCTCGGCAATCAGGAAGAGGCACCGCATGTTCCTGGGATAGAGATTCAGTCTTTTTCAAACGTTTCAGTTATCTTTCTTTATGCAAGTCAAAGATGGAAAACTGAGGAATGGTTGTAATTTAATACTATAAAATTTCTGCCCACATAGTGTTTTCAGATTACTTCTATGGAAATCAACCTAGGCATTATATGGAGATGTGAAGGGACCACTGAGGCTACTACACAGAGCAGTAAACCTAACTCAAAATAGGACCGTTGAGATCATTCTCTAACAAAGACAAATACCATTTGCTCACACCCGCATTTAAAGGAGAGAGCATACTCTGATCTTTACATGTATTTCTCTACAAACAAGACCTCAGACAAGAAGCCAGGCCTCTGAGCAGAACACTCCTATCTGTCACCATTCTGCCACGCTATTCCCATTACTGCCTTTGCTTTTTGGGTGATGGAGCTTCAGGACTGTTACCCAGAAAACTGCCTTGGCAGAGGAAGCAGAGAAGGGAATGAAAGCTCCTCAGCTCCACACATCCACTTCCTCCAACCTCTAATGAAGATCTCCTACAGACAACAGTTGGACAGCAGCACAGGCACGGGAGAATTAAAGCCACGTCCTGTCAAGACAAAAATCAGTCTTAGGCCTCAAATCAGAGATTTGAAACCAAAGAAGAGAGACCAAGACTGAGAAAGGCAAACAAAAAAGAACTATTATATAGTTTACGATAAAGATCCTACTAGATTAATTCAACTAGCAATCCCACTATAACATTAATCAATATTTATATGGCTAGTCAGAATGCCACACTAAAATTGTCTGAATGCCTTTGGTTCAAAAATTCCTCTTCAATGCAATTTAAAGATGTTTTGTGTTTGGGTGCCTTTTTTCTTAAAAAAAACACCAACCACATTCACGATAAAAGCTCCGTCTCAAACAGTTTCACTGTGTGCTTGGTATCTATGATATCAAGATTTTAAAAGAAAGATTATGATGCTATTTTCATAATAGATATGATGTTAACCCATAAAGCTGTTCTTTAAGTGTAAGTAATAACAATTTTTTAGTTTGTACTTGTAAACTGTTCTAATGTTATTCTGTAAATTAAGCTAACGACAAATTCTCAACAAGGCTGGATGAAATGTATGTTTCCATTTCATCACAGCGGGAGTCGAGAAGTTCCCCCTCCTCCCAGTCAGAAGTACCAATTGCCAAGTATAGGAAGTTGACTAAAATGACGTCATTTAGAGAGTCAGGGTTGTTCCCTTTGTCTTGTTTTACAAAAGCATCAAAGTACAGCACTTCCTACCAAATGACGCACAATTCTGAATATGTTTGTAAGTACCATATAGCTTCAGGCCAAAATACCATAACTAGTGACGCACAATTCTGAATATGTTTGTAAGTTAATATACCATATAGCTTCAGGCCAAAATACCATAACTATGACTATTACACAGACTGTATAATAACAGATGTGAACAACTGCTCCAGAGCTTTCAAACAGGCACAGCTACTTTTACATACGTAATAGAAAGCACTGTGTAGAAGCCTGGCTACTGCGTTTACAGGAAGGACAGAAACCTCAGCATGGCAGTTCTATGGGCTGTCTTTGCAATTCTTTGTTGACAGGATGTGCAATGTGGACGTGACCCTAACACAATCACAGGCTAAAAAAAGAGGTACCAGGTAGCTGGTGCCCACAGCAGAAGTACTGGTGCCCAGCTTCTATGTCCAGCCTACTAAACAAGGAATTCTGGACTGACAGTTGAAATGGCAAGGGAAAGCAGCAAATTCTACTGCAGCTGGTAAAAGCCACAACAGACATTTAAGACTTTTGCTTGACCTGCCAGCAGATTAAGTAGTTTCAGGATGTTCCTTAAGGCACTGTTTGCCAGAGACATGCTAAAACAAGGCATGTTCTTTTCTTTGCACTCCTTCCATAAAAATCCATCAAACAGCCTCAAGTTGCAGGTTTAGGTTAGACATCAGGAAAAATTTTCAATGAAAGGGTTGTTAAGCATTGGAACGGGCTGCCCAGGGAAGTGGTGGAGTCCCCATCCCTGGAGGTATTTAAAAGACAGGTAGACGAGGTGCTTAGGGACATGGTTTAGTGGTGGGATGGCAGGGTTAGGTTAACAGTTGGACTTGATGATCTGAAAGGTCTTTTCCAACCTAAACAATTCTATGATTCTATGATTTATGAATTCACTTTTTCAGAAACAGCATACTGAGCTGGGTGGCCTTCGGTCTAACCCCTCTTGGTTCACACCCAAGAGCGAGCTGTTAGTCTGACAAAGAAAAGGACTGAAGACCTAAGCATTATCAAATGCCCACCTTTTTATGATAAATATACTAACACCTCTCTTGATCTAGTAAGGAGCATATCCAACACTTGTTTTATAAGGCTTATTTTATCTTGTGAAAATACTATTACACAACATAAATCAAAAGCGTAGAAGTAAATCTAGGGTGGTGTTACAGACACACCTGGTTTAGCCACATGGCATTTATCAGCCCCTAAATATTAATTTTTTAGGCAGAAGTACCATTACTTAAGATTTACAGTGAGGTCACAGCACCTACGTGTTTCTAGAAAGTGACACGGGAGTTCAAAGTTTCTTTACAGTCATAAACGTGGCTGCTGGTTGAAAAATGGGGCCTAAGCTTCTCAACACACTCAGAAGGAACTCTGCAAAGATTTCTGCCTTTGCGTCAGATTATATTTGTAATAAATTGACAAGAGTTGGGGTTTTTTTTCCCCCAAAAGTAGCAGGAAAACATACAGAAGTACTAAAAGTAAAAAACAACTGAGAATTTTGAAAGGGTTTGACTGAAGAGCGACAAATCTGTCCACCTGTGGAAACACAGCTCAGACTAACAGTGCGTTAGAACCATTCATGAACACAATTAAATACAAATGCCAGCGCTGCTCCGTCGGTCCAGCTGAGCTAGAAAGAGAAGAGACAGGAGCACGGGTAGCGGACACAATACGTTCCCCGCC
>NW_009258383.1:3897756-3916779 GCF_000687185.1 Egretta garzetta
GGGGGTTTTGGGGGGGCAGGGGGTGGTGGCAGGGGAGCGCCGCCGGGGAGCCCGGCCACCGGCTGGAGCGGGCGCTGGCAGAGCAGCTTTCTCCCTGCGGCTTCAGGAGAAGAGCAAATTCTGTTAAATATAACCAGTCTCGAATTTACCCGATGCATTACCGAGTTCAGCTTGCATTAAACTTTTAAGAATTGATCGCGAAAGGAAAAAAAAAATAATCTCAGCCTTCATTTCAGGAGGCCGTCAGTACATTATCATTTTATTAATTTGAAAGGTAAGATTCACAGTGGTTGTCTTGTAACAGGCAGTCACCACCCCCCCGCTTTGTTTGGAAGTAACAGGCATGCTACTGCAGCAAAGAGCAACTCCAACTGGAAACCTGCAGATTTCTTTGTTACTGGATCTTCAGTTCTGTGAATTATTTAAATTTCATTTGCAAAGATATTTTCTCCTTCATTCTTTAACCCCTTGCAATGCTTTATCAGAAATGGGTTTTACCTGCTTTTATTAAAGATGTGACTCACTCTGTATACCAGTGGATTGAATTTATTTCCCGGGATGATACCAGAATGATTTATTAGTACTCCAACATAAAGCAAACAACATCATGGAGTCCATTCAGAGTTTGCTAATCCACTGGACTAAAGAAGCTGCATTGGCTTTTCCAGTTACAACAGGGTGCCAGATTATTAATTGCTTTGGTATTTGTGTTCTGGCAGGAGCTAAGACACCCAGTATTGGTCCAAGACCCACTTGTATCCTGCAAGCTATATAAACCCAGACCAAAGCTCCTACTTCAGTGAGCTTGCAGTATAACGGGAGTCTTCATCTAGGCAGGTAAAGTTGTAGAAGGAAGAACAAAATAACTCTTGCCAATGAGAAGGGCTATGCCCTCCTGCTGACACGCTGTGTAATTGCTGTAAGACGCCCCCTGTATCTTTTTGCAGTGCATAAAACCACAAATAACTGCAGCACTTCTTTTCCCTCCCCTGTTCCTCCAAAGTTCAACTGAGATGTTAGTGTTGTATCAGCCCAACTTTAGGACAGATATTGAGAAGCTGTTGTTCGTTTATTTACTTCTTAGTCGTATCTGGATGCCTACATCTCAGACAGCATTATAAAGAGTAAAATGAGTATAATGTAGAAACTGGCCCTTTAGTTTATTTAATATTTGATAATTTAAGCAGTTTATCCAAAATTTCAACTAAGGCATTAGTTGTGCATACAAAACAGAAGAGAAGGCCAAGGAGAAGAAATGAACCGCAGAACTGTCACCCATACTGCGCAGCGTGGAGCTAATCCCCAGGGGATTTTGTCTGGAACTCAGCAGCTGTTACAGGAGTTTGCAAGCCACCCTCACTGATGACTGGAGACTCGATTTACGTCAGTTCAGCGAAATACATCAGTTGTTTCAATTAAGGGAAAAGTACTACCACCAGATTAAAGATGCTGTTACGAACAGCAAACCATCTGAACTTCACAGATGGGCCCATTTCTTACCTGCCTGAATTTCACAGATGGGCCCATTTCTTACCTTGGCAGGACAAAGAGGTCTCTTAAAGGATTATATGCTTAAAACATTAAAGATTTAGATGTAAAATTTACAGAAAAGGAACAGATTCTGAGAAAACCTTCTTCACGAGTGCTTCAGATTTGAACTAGGGCTCAGTTAGGAGCAATATCCTCATCAAACACCATTTTTGAAGGAGGGTTAGGATGACAGTTTATGTTCTATGCAGTAACTAAATAATCAGAGAGTAAAATTAAGGCTCCAGGAGGCAGGAGGAAAATGTCTTTTAGTAACAGCTGGGCTGAGTCATTGCTATGTATAATTTTATTTACTTTTTTTGCTTCATACACCATCCAAGAAAATGATTACATTTGGTGGCATTGCTATATGAAAAGATTTTTCTTTAGAGTATTTACATATTCTGTGTCACCTTTCTTTTTTCCCCCCCAAGACACTTCTTCCACTTTCCAATAAATACGGATTTGTACATAACTAGGTAAAAAAAAGTACATCTCCCCACTAGGATTCTAGTTATAATTCATTGTTAAGGGGCTCATTTTTACTTACATTTTCTGTAAAATAAAATCCCAATTAGCCACATCTAAGGTGTTCACAACTCATAGTGTTTATCATCTGCTTATAATGTTTTGAAGTAACATATTAAGTCTATATGCAGTTTATAAACATTTACTTCTTTACAGTTTCTTACAGCAAAGCGTGGAAATGATACTGACATGATTAATGTTTCAAATCCATTTTTATCATATTGAATTAACTTTTTTTTTTATACACTGAAAATGCCTCATAGAAAAGTTAATTTTGTAGTTCTCCGAACAGTACAATAATGAAATCATGATTCTGTCTCACAACAGAGGCTGGACATAGAGGTCGACTGGGTGTCGTTAATATTCACTATGTTATATTTCCATTGATCGGTTTTATCCATATTAATCGTTTCACAGAATGAGACTGTGAAATAGGTACAATTTTTCTGTTGGCGTGATTAATTGCACTCCTGCTGGCTTCCTGGCCCGTTCCTGGGCAGCAGTCCCGCACGGAGGCCATGCCCCAGACTCCCCGGCTGTGTAAACCGGCCGTGCGTGGTTAGCAGGTGCGGCTGCCGCTCCTCCGTAGCACCCGCGGTTCTTCCTGCCAGGAAGCCTAAGCCAGTAGTCAGCAAGTGGTTTTAAGATGGCCAAGTCATCAAAGTTTTGTTCATCAGTGACAACATACAGGAAGAAAAAGCACATAAAAATTTTTTTTAAAAAAAGTATGCAGTCTGCAAGCTTTATCTGTCTTGACCATATTTTTATAATCTTTTAATAGTAGCCTACACAGGTGTGTCATTGTCAGACACCCTGCTTAGGCTATGTGTGTGCCTGTCTCCTTTCCCCAGAGTATTAATGAACAATTATTTCTTCCTTAAAAAAAAAAAAAAAAGATAACATTTATAAAAGGGGTGTTCCACATGTCCTACCATTGCTACCATTTTTTGGTTCTCTTTACTGCCTCAAATTAAACTAGATAAATACATTTACTTAGCAAACAGCCCATATATTTTCTTAGTAGATTACTCCATGACTGCATCGCAAAAGCAATAAAAAGGAAAAAAACAATGCAGGGAAGCTGTCTGAAAAGATCCTGTATAATCAAACTTCCCATACACAACTGAAAGCCCAAGAATCTTATTAACATGATAATAATAATGACATGATCATAACTGAATTATTAAATAAGTAACCAGAACATCAGTGCTCCTAGATGTTTGAGAAACAGGTTTTCACAGTCGTCATGATTAACTTGCTACTTTCAACAATTACAGGCTGTGAAAACAGCCTAACAAGTCACAGGCATCATTAGAGAGTTGAAAAGCTGATATTGCGTGATATTATGTTAGTATCAAATGCTTCAATCACTGTTTTGTTAAGCAGTAAGCTTCAATTATTAAAGAAAATATTTGCTAGTTAAGTCTTGATCCATTGTGCAATTAAGTAACGAGACATTTCTAAATAAAACTAATACATTAACCACACAGAAGCAGAGCTCGATCACAGAATATTTTTTAATTAGGGTTCGGTATCTTAGAATTATAAAGTCATAGAATCATAGAATGTTTTGGGTTGGAAGGGACCCCTAGAGGTCATCTAGTCCAACCCCCCTGCAGGGAGCAGGGACACCGCTAACTAGATCAGGTTGCTCAGAGCCCCGTCCAACCTGGCCTTGAATGCTTCCAGGGATGGGGCCTCCACTACCTCTCTGGGCAACCCCTTCCAGTGTTTCACCACCCTCATTGTAAAGAATTTCTTCCTTATATCTCGTCTAAACCTACCTTGTTTTAGTTTAAAACCATTGCCCCTTGTCCTGTCACAGCTGGCCCTGCTAAAAAGATTGTCCCCATCTTTCCTATAGGCCCCCTTTAGGTACTGAAAGGCCGCAATCAGGTGTCCCTTCCTTCAAGAAGGAGTAATATCAGCATCTTTCATCAGTATCCTTGTCACTTACTTAATATCCTGGTTTACTCTAGTGCCATTTTGCAAATGAGAGCCCTCAAAATGCTCCTATTCCAACAAACTCACTCAGACTACTCAGGTGTTTCCTCCCATATTCTGAAAGCTGACAAAAGCAACGCTGGACTTAGGATGCCATCAGCCTTGTTCTTCCTGGTTGTATTCCCCAAACACGAAAAATAGAAGGTGCCATGTAAAACCACACCTTGGGTAAGACTTTAAATGGCTGAAAGGGACGGATGACAGCTGCTGCTTGTTGCCACCTAGACTGTCAAACAAAGAGTTAATCATGCGAGTCACAAGTGGAATAGTATGTGCAGTCATGTATTCAAGTTCTTTACTGATGAGAACGTATGTAAATCACTGCAAGTACCGACAAACCTATCAGTTTCACCCATCACAATGATTCAAAACTCTCTGGTCTTAACGCACTTCCATCACAGATGGCAACTTCTTTCCGGGATAAGGTTTGGAGTCATCTCATCTCATTGTGTATTCAAACTATGTTCATTTTTCCATGATCTTCTTTTAATAAAACCCTTACCAAGTATCTGCCAAAACAATCTTTTATTATTTTTAGAAGATAACCAGGAAGATATTTAGACAAGGTTCTGGGAACTCATGTTATCTTTGATAAAATCGTGTTGCTGGGAATTCGAGGAGCTTCCTTGAACATGGATAATTATACTCATCCATGCCTACTCACCCTGGGCCTTCCCATACACAGGTTCAAAGGATCATTAGCACTTTATACCTGTAAAGGCTTCCTATCTCATAGGTTTGCCTATGCATATGATTACATGTAGAAGAACCATGTAAACTCGTAAGATTTTCTAACTCAGTAAATGTACTTAGAACAAAATTTACAGTGTGTATTTATCTAAAGTTGTGGCTGTAATGCATTCCATATTATTTTCTTGTTTCTGATTTCAGTATCATCTCAGTTTTTCCAGTCATAGTAAATGTTATCCTGAGGGAGGCCTCAGGAAGCTTGGTTGGTCAGACACGTGTCAGCAGCGAAGGACCAGCCGAGGGAAGGAGAAGCAAGATGAAAATATGTAGGATTGCATCAGGCGGAAGGTTCGAGTAAGAAAGTAAAGTCTTTTTCACCTTTACAACACTTTTTTTGATTTATTAACAGTGAAGGCATCTTTCTCCTCACTTTGATAGAAGCTATGTTTGGGAGTATTGAGCTTTATGGATAATATAATTCAAATATAATTATTATTTACTTAATTTTTGCTGCTAAATACTGTGATTCTGCTTATTCTTTCCTTTAGTTACTTTTTAGTAGTGTAAACTGCTCCATCTTGTTTGATTCTGTGGGGAACACGCCTCTGCTGTATTTTTATAGATTTCTTGTCAGTGCTGTTAAATTACACCAAAATAGAGAAGGAAAGCTATGGACACAACTGCTGCTCTCCCTCCTAAATTTCGTTACCTAGGGCTAGAATCAAAATTTACTGAAGTCATGGAGAATTTTTGTACTGACTTTGGATCAGGCTATAAATTTTTATTTAGAAACCAGCTCTGCTGATTCTTTGTCTTCCAAGTAGTGTATGCTGTGTAATCTATGAATAATTCCAGTCATGATTTCTTTCTCTAATATTAAGGTACCATTTCTGATGTCAGCTTTGACTGGGTAATAACATCAGCTGAATGAGTGATAAGAATTCAGAGCCATTGCAGCAGCCTGAGCATTAATAACTCTAATGTCTAAAGAGGAGGACTAACACATTTAAAATAAAAAGTGGAAGTCAAAGTAATTTTTCATTTCAGTAAAACAAATGTAGGGGATGAATGGAGCATACAGTTCCAAATGCTTCATAAAATGCAATTAAACAGTAATTTGATGATTTGTGTTCTGTTTATTTTGACCTTTCAGACATGTGGGCAATGTTTTCACCAGTCAAAATAGAGAATTCAATAAAAACAGAGACTTCAAGTACAACGAATTTCAGTGAGGGGAGAGCTATTTTGCAGGCTTGTATGTAGGCAGAGCATTTTCCTACAGCACATTTCTCAAAGCAAACGGGGCAGACATCATCCTTGTTTCCTTGTCCAGCAAGGCAAAACTGAGAATGTGAATCAAGATTCCTGGATGCTGAAGTTAGCTTTGTGCTAGCTTTTTGCTTGGCCATGGGAGAGTTACTTAAAAAAAAAACAGAAAAACCATGTACTTCTTTAATTCTCTTTAGTTTTCTCGTAGGCCAACAAATCATGCACAAAACAGTTTGTTTGATGACTAATTAGAGAAGCTAATGCCTGAACATAAATCTGCAAAAGGTCTTGCAAGTCCCTTGTTTTTCAGAAAGACCATTACAAATAAATTACCCATTCAAAGCACCTTTATAAAGATCATTTTCTTAGGCTGTTGCATGGAGTGCAGCAGCAGGGCTAATTACCCATACTGGATGGAGCATGGTGCTAATGGGACGACGTGGCTTCCTGTACTTCAGTGGCTCATTCAGAGGTTACTTGTGTGTTTCTGCATAGCGCTACATTATGCCACAAGAATATATATTTAATTTCTGTATTCGTATTATCTGCCAGATGCAGTGTAGCAACTGGGAAGCCAGTGTGACATTGTTCTCCATAAAAGATGCATCAATGCATTTCTAAGAAAAAGCTCTTTTAACTTACTGAAAATCTGAGCACCTTATCTAGCTTTTAATTAAGTCAGTAGCAAAATTTCATCAATTTTTATGGCATGGGATCGAAGACTGAAGTAATTATAGTGAAGGAAAGGATCATTAATTATAGTGTAGTGTTATATTTCAGAATTAAAAGTCATAGGTTCTTTTTGTGGTTTTCTGTAAATGTAGATAAAAGCAAGCTGAGGTTATGTTTTATGGTATACCATGAGGAAAGATTTCATCTCCCACAGCCCATTCACCAACAGAAGTAATCTTCACTTGAAAATAAGATGAAAAATCATTATCACTGGTACAGTCAAAAAGGACCTGATATATGAGTTAGAATTAGATGGCAGTCTACACATTTATGCCACCACATACAAACATCTACTGTACGGATACAAGCGGTACTCATAAACCCATAATTGGACAATAACGAGAATCCTCTGTCCCTTCAGGGATCACGTTAGGCACAAGGTCTGGAGAACTGCCTACAGGCTAAAAAGCTTTCTACCCCATTTAACCCTGGTTCAAGTCAACCAAGCCTGCATCTTGTTGTGGATGTCTTGAGGTCGACCAGCCCATGTCCTAGTGGTGGGTTGCTCCTTGGTTCAAGGTCTGCCAGCTAGTGCTTTGCTGTGGGTTGGATCCTGGCTTAGAGCTCAAAGTCTGCCAGACTGTTCTTATGTCTTTTATCTCTGAGTGCTGGCCTTGGCCTGCTGGAACTCTATACGCTGCTGTTTGATTTGTGTCAAATTAAGCAGCTCTCTTATCCAACACATTTTCCTTCCCTTTTATGCTTTGCTAAGGAGGCCTTATTCAGCTTATCCATCCTAGAAAACACCATTTCATAGCCCTGCTGCTCAGATGACCACCATCTCATTGAAGAATTACCACCTTTAGTTCTTCCATACCCGAGTAAAGATGGGTTGGTGTTTTTGAATCCTTTTACCCAGGAAATCCAATTATTCAACTGAACCCTCCTACCAGATGTCTTTCCTGAGATCCTGAATGAGGGGGAAAGGGTCAGGTTGATGGTTTCTAGAGAGTAAATTTCCCCAGAAGGGTTCTGGGAGGATGGAGAGGACACTATACACAAACAAATTCTACTCAGAGTGATATTCCTGAGTTGAATCCATATGCTACATGATCATTCTAATTAATTATACTTTAGTTGGAAACTCATAAAGTTAAAATGCTTAGTTTACTATAGTTAGTTTACTATAGCAATGCTGAGTGTCCATATTACCCCTCTGATGTAAAAAAAAATGTAGACAGCATATCTGAATTTCATATTCATGAATCTTCATTTATAAAGATAATTTTTCTTTAAATGAATTTACTAGGATAATCTCATTTATTCAAAATAAAAACTGTTATTCCATAAGACTGTCTTTTAAGTTATGGAGAGGCACTGGAGCCACTGCTGGTGTGCAGCTGATCTGATGTAAGTCTACTGTATCCAGCATGTGCCGTGTGTGTGCAAGCTCAACATGCCTTTGCACATGACGCTGGATCTACCACTCTCAGATCTGACTCATGATCTTTATGAGTCATAGGAAACACAAAAGATCCTGAGCCAAGTCCCAGAGCAAAACCTTGGTGACCTGCCAGAAGAGCAGGTCTAGCTCTGATTCTAGATTTGTGCCTCCTAACGTGGCGGCATGCGAGAGGTGAGATTCAGTGTAGGCTCCCATGCTACTGCTTGGAGAAAGGGCAGTATTTCCTCCTACCTCCTGCAGCGCACACTGCAGGTGCCAGCTCAGAAAGTGTGGCTAGAAAGTGGTAACGCAGGATGGAGAGTGAGGATAATTGGATTCTAAACTTGCAAAATAAATTCTGGGATTGAGCCAAATCTTTACCACCTCTGTTCCTCTGTTTCCCTGTCACTAAGACGTTAATTTCTTGCCAAAGATGTTAAGAGGGTTATTTAATCATTTTTACTAATGTGCTCTAAGGCCTTGAAAGGTGGCTTACAAAAGAAAAATATTCAAAGTCAGTGAAAGAAGAATGTCCACTGTTTGCATTACAGTTGAATCAAATGACCTGATCCGTCATGTAGATGATATAGGAAGACATGTTTCCTCCCTCAGAGTCAGTGGGAGAGGAATGATCATTTTTTGCATTACAATAGAGTCAGATGATATGGTCCATCTCGTAAGTTATATACAAAGGCGTGACACCTCTCCCAGATACCTTATAACCCTTATGACTCCTGTACTATCTATCCCATTATTGTATTGCATTTTCTGCCGCATTTTAGCCATGAAGAAGCCATTTGAAGGAAAAATAAATAGGAACACAAACTTAGTGAAAATATATTAATATAATATATAAAATATATTAATATATGTAAGGTTTTAGAATAAAGTGGAAAACCCTTTTATTAGAAATAATGTACATCTTGGTAAAAGAATCTGTATGATTTGATAGTGCTGTGCTGTGTTTTCCAGTTTTATGAAAAAAATACAGAATGTGCAGACAAGTTTGCAAAATCACATTCACCCATATCACCCAACAGCTATATGTAAAGAGTTTTCATGTGAGGCTGTTCAAGGTCATGATTTATTATGGACTAAATACAAGTCCTGTGTATGCACTTACACTGCTGGTAATAAGAATCTATTCTAGGAATCACATAATTTATGGAGCAAAAGTCCATTTAAAGAATTATCAAGAAATACCTATCACCCTTTAACAGATTCATAATAGGAGCTTTTAAAAAATTTAGACAAAGACAGTTTGTGTAAAAAATAGAAAAGGTATATCAGCCGGAAAAGGAAGGTTAAAGAGAGTGTACCCCCGCTGATAAGCGAGACCGGCAGGCTGGTAACAGCAGATGAGGAGAAGGCTGAGGTACTCAACAACTTTTTTGCCTCAGTCTTCACTGGCAGCCTCTCTCCTCACCCCTCTCGAGTTGATGGATGGCATGAGGAGGCCTGGGAGGGCAAAACCCCTCCTGCTGTAGGAGAAGACCAGGTTCGTGACCACCTGAGGAACCTGAATACACAGAAGTCCATGGGACCTGATGAGATGCATCCCAGAGTCCTGAGGGAATTGGCCGATGTAGTCGCTAAGCCACTCTCCATAATATTTGAAAAGTCATGGCAGTCAGGTGAAGTCCCTGGTGACTGGAAGAAGGGCAACGTTGTGCCCATTTTCAAAAAGGGTAGAAAGGAAGACCCTGGGAACTACCGACCTGTCAGCCTCACCTCTGTGCCTGGGAAGATCATGGAACAGATCCTCCTAGAAGCTATGCTAAAGCACATGGAGGCCAGGGAGATAATTCGAGATAGCCAGCATGGCTTCACCAAGGGCAAGTCCTGCCTGACAAACCTGGTGACTTTCTATGATGGAGTGACAGCATCAGTGGACTTCCAACCCAAAACATTCTATGATTCTATGATTCTAAAAAATTTAGACAAAGACAGTTTGTGTTAAAAATAGAAAGATGTGCTGTATTGTATTCTACCAACTGATTTCATCAAAGCTTCTCCTGAGCTTCCCTGTATCCCCCAAACACAGTGATTGTCAGAAAGGGGAAATTCGTCTCTCCTGTATGGCCCTGAGTGGCTGGACTTCCAGAAGGGGGATGAAGCAGCCGGGAATATTCAGGAGGATCCCTGCACTCCAACATGCCAGCAAGTGCGAGGGTTTCTACAGGTTTTATGGTTTCTGTGGAGGCAGAAGAGATGCACGATTCACCGCTGTCTCAGGCTGAACTTCTCCAGTGTCATCCTGGGCAATTCACATCTGCTGCTCCTCAGGTGCCCAGGACAAAGCAGGGTGCCCAAGATGAACGCACCCACCGCCCCCTCTGTCCTGTTGGCCAAATCAGACAGCAGCCTTGGTGCTGGTCCCAAGAGAAACCAGGAGCAGAGAGGGAAGGAAGGGACAAGGAATGGACCTTGAGAGCTGCCTGGGTTGTAGTCAGCTCCAAGCTTTACCATGGGAAGAGAAGGTCATTAATTCTTTCACCTCTGTTTTTTTTTTCTGTTGCCTAAAAAGCTTAAGAACTTGCATAACAGCTTTCCCTTCCCCGGTGTGTTATTAGGTTTTTTTTTCACTAGTCAAGTATTTTCAGGATACTTGTGGGAATTTAACATTTTTAAGGCCATAGCCCATCTCAAATTTGATAGCAGTTAGCTAGTGCTTGTGTTCAAATGGGTTCAGGGGACTGAAGGCAGTCTGCCTGGGAGATGGATATCCTCCCAATAGCTGGGCAAGACTCCTCTGCCAGGGAAGTGGGGGGGAAAAAAGGGAGAGAGACCTCCTTAGGCTGGAAGAAAACACATGGAGAGGCAGAAACGGCTTAAAGCCTTGTGTATGGTCAGTACAATTACAAAAGCAAGGAGGTTATGCTGTGTAGGAGATGTGCTAAGGGAGCTGAGATAGTCAACCGTCTGTACCTGACAGAATTCTCAAAAGATGTTAAATCCTTGCTGGATGCTCACACATGGCGTAAGGGACGTGAATATCATAGGCACCTGAAAATGAGAGTGTGATCCTTTGTGGTTCATTTTTGCCACCTATGAGCTAAGAGGTTAATTAGATGAGTTGTTGCAACCTAACTTTGAGGTTCTTCAGCGAACTGTATTGTATAAAACTGGTTTTCAGGAATATCCCATGTGAACTTTGATAGCAATAAACTGTAGCCAAGATTTCAAAAATAGTCCAACTGTTAATCTTCAATCTTTTAAGAGCTTATTTTTCCTAAAACTCTGGATGATAGAAACTTAAATAAAATTGTTTACATATACTGTGAACGATCAGCAAAACGATTGAAACTCTTACTGGGAGACCATAATACACTGATGGTTAAGATTTTATTTCATGGAATACTAATGAGGATTTTAAATGACATTTAAGATGAGAATATAAAAAGATTGTTTTCTTTCCAGAGCTGAGTTATTACTAGGTTTGTACCGAGTTGCAGGATATCATTATTATTTTTACATCAGTAATGCCTTTCTAACCTCAATTAGCAGGAGACCAGAAGCCACACTATGAATCTTTCACTGAAATGCGGTTGTCAGCTATGTAAATGACTTTATAAATGTGTCCTGAAAATGGAAATGGAAATGCAAATTAACCTGAACCACAGTGTGCAAGATGAGAAGTATAAGAAATGATGGAATTAACTCAGTGGTGTTGGGAAGCATCATTGGACTCCACCTGAATGGAAAAGCATCACTTGGAGAATCAGCTGAGTTCCACCAGAGGGGGGAAAGAAGACCTAGCTAGCATTTTCAGAAGTGCTAGGGTAGGTGGAGGACATCTCTCCTGCTCACCCCTTTCCCTTGTGAAAGTATTTTTTCATTCTCAGAGTGTTTCCTCTCATGAAAAAAGAAGCATAAATTTTAAATATATGTTGGCCACCTGGAAAAACCCTACTACAAATGGAAATAGATTTCAAATTAAGAGATTAATTTTTCACACTCCTCACTGGTAGCTGGCTCTTAAAAAGGCTCAGAAAGAAATATAAGAGTACTTGAAACCATTAACTTTGAATTATTTGAGAGCTGGCAGCCTGACAAAAAGAAATACAAATCTTTTTCCTTCCTTCACAAGTCCCAAATGTTTGCTAATATTTGGCATTTTATCCATTATATTAAAGACTTACCATGAGCTCCTGTTCTGAACTTGCTTTAGTCATTGATTATTAATGTCTCACGAACTGTCAAGTGAGACATTATTCCTCAATGTCATTATTACCCAACATCTAGAAGGTTTAACTCAGTAAAATCTGCAATTGCTGCTCCTTGGACAGTCTTTATTTTTCCTGTGTTCATTCAACTCAGGTGGAGTTTCTGACCCAAGCGGTATTAAGGGAAGTGTCAGTATTGACCTTAAAGAAAGCAGACTTTCAGTCCTGAAATCGGAATGGATAGCTAGCCGAAAGAGGATCTGAAAGAGGACCAGAAAGCTGTCTGATGTGAAACAGTTTCAGGTGTTAGGTTTTAGTGTGTATATATGTAATAGTATAGATTAAAAAATATACCTTCCTCGATTCTAATCGCCATGTTTTTCTCCTGTAAAAAACTAGGGAACCTGTCCTAGATGCTTTCTTGAGGGTTTTACTGATTCTTTTAAATTTATTGATTCAAAAATGCTGAAAACCTTTTGTTAAATGGATTATGTTTCTCTCAAGATAAACGAAAATAACAAACCATGGTGATTTCAGAAGTTGGCAATTATGGTGGCTTCCCCACAGGAATGTATGGCCAGTGCCACTTAATGAGCTATTATTATTTTTACAAACATGTTTCTCTTCCAACTTTATTATTTGCATTTGAATGAAATTGCCAGTTCCCTGTTACAAATATATGTCATGTTACTACATTCTTCAACCTTGAAAGCTCTCAGATGACCTGAAATATTGCACCAAGTACCGCAATTTATTTGTAATGTTAAAATCTCCTTAAACATCAAAAATCTATATGAAGAATTGATTAAAAATTCTCCAGGTGAGGGGGCTTGAAAGCTAATCTGTGCAACTAAAATACAGACCACTTACTGATAAAGTAAAAATAAAGAGTGACAGCTTCACAGAAGAAATGGGCTTCACAGTTAATCTGCAAGGCTCGTAGATTAAGGCTTGTGGGGGCGATACAGTGTGGTACGCTCCGCTCTGTGCTGTGAACCTCGACTTCTAACAGCTGTGTGAAGTAGAGTTGCTATTTATAGTCTGTAATAGGAATACATGTGCTGTGGTAAATATGGGGATTTTATTTCCTTTAATCTTCATCTTGTTGCCTTGTCTCTCAGTTAAAAAAAAACCAACAATAAAAAACCAACAACAAGGATAAAACAGCAGGAGGGACCAGCAAAGCAGCTAAAGACTGACAATAAGACAGTGGATAATATTTATACATCTGGGTCTGAGAGAGCATAGTGGAACTATAATGGTCACTAGAAGCTTCTGAGGTAGCTGCTTTCCATATCCAGGCTTGACCATCATTAAAGGTGCTGTTTCTGATTATGCCTAGGAAGTCCCACGTCCTCTCAGTCGCCACCTACCATGCACAAGTGGCCCACGCGAGGAGCTGTGCTGCTTTGGATGTGTGTGCTGTGCAGAGAGGAGTAACGGGACAGGGGGATCTTGTGGAGGCAAAGTGCTAACAGTGTGTGGTGCACAGCTAGGAGGAAAGACGGCATTTAGGAAACAGAGGAGAAAGGAACCATCCTTTATATATCTATATCTATATCTATATCTATATCTATATCTATATATATATATCTCCTTTGGCATCTAGCTTTATCAGATATCTCAATTTCTGCTCAAACCTACTCTTCCTTCACAGAATAATTTTTTCTTCCCCTGGAAATCAGGTTGTCTCTGAACTACTGACTTTTAGTTGTAAGAGTCTGGGAAAATTTCAGTCTCCACATTATACTGAAATATTTCTGATTTTTCTTTTAACATATAAAACCATCTGTTAAGTTTCTGAAGATGAGATCATCATATTTTATTTTCTATACTGATACCACAAAATCAGAGAGCCTTTCCAAGTGGTCTAGGACTCAAAATTAATGACATCAGGTTTAAAAAGTCCAGCTGGTGCACAAACCACGATCCTGAGCCCAATTGAGACAATGGAAAATGTAACATTTTCATTTGTGTTTCATGCTTTATAGCAATGGCTATTCTGTTCTACATTGCTGGAGACCAGAAACAACTAATGGTTTCAACTACAGTGCAATCATTCCACTGTAGTAAGGGATGTACCAGCTGTGTTTCAGACTGTGGTCTACATTTACTTTCTGGGAAAAAAAAACTGTAGAGATTGGTAGGCCTTTAGCAGATGTGGCAAACAGCAGATTGGAAACTGAACCTTTACCCATGTAAACTAGATGAAGCAAACAGTTAGCGGAAAGGATATTCAATACCACAACTTACTTAGCAGCATGGATTAAATTAGTTGAGACTTGAAAGTCAGATGGCTTTACTTGACAGTTTAAATAGAAGTTAGGGCCTTAATGAAATAGCTACTATAGCTTCAGTGCAATGGCCATTTAATTCCCTTTGTGCTTGCCTCTGTGAATAAAACACAGTTTTGTAGGGCTGATGAAAGTCCATCATTTCAGCTTGAACTTTTAAGTTCCTAATAAAAATTATTCACAGAATCACAGAAGGGACAGAAGGTTGGAAGGGACCTCTGAAGGTCAACTGGTCCAACCCCCCGCTCAAGCTGAGTCACCACCAGCAGGCTGCCCAGAACCATGTTCAGACGGCTTTTGAAGATCTCCAAGGATGGAGATTGGGAATCAATTTGTGTTTCTTGTTGTTTCTTAAAAATATTCTGAAGCAGGCTTAGCATTGTTGAGAAAGCCCCCAAGGCAATTTTGTCTACTTCAGAGCTGTGAAATACGGAATGATTACACTGCTGTCTATACAGAGGGGGGTTACCTGAGAGTCTGGGTTGAGATTCGTGTTTTCCTGAACACACTGGAATGGTCCAGTTATGTCTTAAGTTTAATATTTGCCTCCTATTGTGTTTCATTTGTGTCACTGGGAGAAATCTGCTGAGGAGTTTCATGAGCAGTTATGGGGTTTTATGAGTTTTCAAATTATATTTCCAGTCCAGCCTCTTTATCAAACACACAACAGTTTGCTGACAGCATTCACTGCTTCAGTCAAACACTCCACTTATCACCTGGCTTCTGCTGGATGCCTTCCCTGCCTTTTACAAAAAGCTTAATCTGAGATACCAAGCAGCTTTCTCAGTACTGAGTATATATTAGTCAATATGGTGACAAATAAAAAGCTTGCACACATCTATTATACCAGACAAATCTGCAAATGAAAAATTTATTTAGCAGCAATTTCTTATAGCATCAGGTAATAACACTGATTTTAGGGCAGAGAATTTCTTTGAAGTGAATAAATGAATAACCCTTCATATACAATTCTATTGTATATAGTTAATGCTATTTTATGCTTTTATTAAACTATGTCAGTTGGGTTTATCATTGAATAATGGCACGTTAATAGGGCAAATCAGACTGTTAGACTGTTCATTTGTTATACAGCACAAAATTAGAGCACCTTTTCTTTCAGTTGACAGGTATGGACTTTTTGTACTGTGTGTATAGTATCCTAGCAGGGAAGTGTCTTTCTATACCTCACGTAAATAATTGTTTAATTGCCATTTGCTAGCTACAAAGATCCACGTAGTCAGTGGAAGTGTTAGGAGTGAAAAACATGCTGAAAACTAACAATCACATTTTTTCATGTGCCTCCTATTAAACAAATTGGCAGAACTGATGCTCTACCCCAGACCAAAGATCAAGGGCTGAGGTGGAGTATCCAGTCGTTGTTTTGGCACTGACCGTCTAATCACATTCAGTAAGGGCTACATTCTCAGTAAGTTAGAAGTATGCAGGTCTTTGAATTTCATAGAATCATAGAATGGTTTGGACTGGGAGGGACCTTGAAGGTCACCTAGTTCCAACCCCCTGCCATGGGCAGGGACACCTTCCACTAGAGCAGGTTGCTCAAGGCCCCATCCAACCTGGCCTTGAACACCTCCAGGGATGGGGCATCCACAACTTCTCTGGGCAACCTGTTCTGGTGTCTCACCACAGTCACAGTGAAGAATTTCTTCCTTATATCTAATCTATATCTACTCTTAAAGACATTACCCCTTGTCCTATCACTACAAGCCCTTGTAAAAAGTCTCTCTCCAGCTTTCTTGTAGGCCCCCTTCAGGTACTGGAAGGCTGCTATAAGATCTCCCCAGAGCCTTTTCTTCTCCAGGCTGAACAACCCCAGCTCTCTCAGCCTTTCTTCATAGGAGAGGTGCTCCTGGCCTCTGATCATCTTCATGGACCTCATCTGGACTCGCTCCAACAGGTCCATGCTCTTCTTATGTTGGGGAACGAGGTACTCCAGGTGGGGTCTCATCAGAGCAGAGTAGAGGGTGTGAATCACCTCCCTCAGCCTGCTGGCTATGCTTCGTGTGATGCAGTCCAGGGTACAGTTGGCCTTCTGGGCTGCCAGCGCACATTGCTGGCTCAGCTTTTCATCCACCAGTACCCCCAAGTCCCTCTTGGCAGTGTTGCTCTCAATACTTTCTTCCCCCAGTCTGTATTGATACTGGGGGTTACCCCAACCCAGGTGCAGGACCTTGCACTTGGCCTTGTTGAACCTCATGAGGTCACCTGTCCCTGCCCTCTCTTTAGTCCTGACCCATAAGCTCTCAGTTGGCTCCTCATGCATCTCCAGGCAGAGCTCCATGTACTCCAGCCGATCATTGGCACAGAGGGTGACACCCCCTCCTCATGTCCCCAGACTGTCCTTCCTACAGAGCCCATATCCTTCCATTCCAACACTCCAGTCACAGGAGCCACCCCGCCACATCTCTGTGATGCCAGTACGATCGTGGCTCTGCAGGCACGCGCACGTCTCTAACTCCTCTTGTTTATTCCCCATGCTATGTGAGTTTGCATAGAGGCATTGAAGTTGGGCCCCTGATGATGAAGCTGGGTTCCTGGCTGGCGTGTTCCCTTGCACTGTCACACACTGCAGCTAAGTGCTGCAGTCTGACGTACAGAAAGTAGAAGACAGCAACACCAGACCCAGCATCAGCAATGGGAGTGCAACAACAACTTCACAGTTACCACAAAGGAGGCTCTGGGAGAAATTTCTGTGCACTGAATAACAGGGCTGCTTATATTCACATACCTGTGCCCTATACATTCAGCAGTATGCAAGCTGGCATATGCATGGCTTTATGTCCAGCAATTTGAAAGTATTTCCGAGGCTATTGTCAGGTGACTTACAGCAAACTAACAGGTATAATTTAGTTTTGTAATTACACTTGAAGAGAGGAAAAACCCCAAACTGGTACTTGCATAAGTAGTAATTAGATTCTATTATTAATATTCTGCTGTAGTTTTAGAAATGATGAAGAGAGAATTAACAAAAACTATGAAAAACCTCTTTGAGGGGAGTATTCCATAAGAACGAGGCAATAATAATTGTGTTTATGAAAATGAGCACTTCAGAGAAGATACATTTGCCTATGGAGACAAATCCAAACTGGACAGTTGAGAGGATGTGAAACTGCAAAAGTTCTACAGAGTGCTAAAAAACTACAGACAGCAGCAGTTAGAAACCTAGATGGAAGAAGTAGCCCAGACAGAGGAAAGAGAAAGTTAATCTCTCCATCTATGCTGAATAAAGATTCTTTTACTGCTACTTGATCAAAAAGCAAAGATACTGTTTTCTCTGCTAATATTTAAATATCCTGGTAATGTACATATCAGAGGTATGAATATATGCGTTATTAGAGCCAGCTAAATATTGCGTTTCTGTGTTCATTTCCATTGCCTGGCTATTAAATATCCATTCAGTGTCTGTCCAGTAGATTCAGGAACCACAGCTGGTTTATTACTTGTTTCTGCTTAAGGCCCAGGCTGCAAGTCTCTCTCCTGTAGTTTACAGAACCATTGCATTATGCTTCTTAGTGTCAGTTTTCCACATGCAAGGGCCTGTCTGAGGCAATCTGAAAAAAAATATTTATTTCATATGTATTTGAATACCTAAATAAGTGTTTAGGAATTATTTTGTCAGAAAGGCCACTGCTTTTCTCAACACAAAACGTGAATTATATCTTATTTCTCTAGGGTTCGCCACTTTTGAGGCCTTTTTCAAATATTTTATAAAGTGTTCAATGTCTGTTCAGAGTGATCATCAAGTTTACTCTGCACAGGATTGCTTAAGTATTATCACACATTAAGTGAGTGTCCGAGATGCCTGGAAGGCTGGAGCTGCTTTGGAGTGAGTTGGTTCATCTTTGGTACTTGGGTAGGCCAGGTTGCAGCTGTGCCTGAATCATCTTGCAGTCCATAATGTTTTCGTTCATGGTGTGTGAGTGATGCAAGGAACACTGGTATCTCTGCTTTGTGAGTGGAAAATAAAAACCTTTAAGTTCAATCAGGGGAATTTAAAAAAAAAAAAAAAAGTACGTGTGTCTCTGAAAGAGGGTTTTAGGCAACATTTATCCTTCAAATCCCAAACTGCAACTCTAAGGACCTCTCCACAGCTGCTGTCTCATAATGCACACACCTAGACTCATAAGCCTCTCAAGTCCTCCAGACTCGTAAGTCCCCCTACACATATCTAGAAGCATTTCTGCTTGGATGATGCTGACCAGATCAGCACCTTTCAATTTAGAGATCAGGTACGTAAGACTTCTGGTGCGTGCAGATACACAGCCCTGCCTGGGCTGTGCACAAAGGCTGTAAACCAATGCAGAATCACAGAATGGCAGGGGTTGGAAGGGACCTCGGGAGATCACCTGGTCCAACCCCCCTTGCTAAAGCAGGTTCACCCAGAGCAGGTTGCACAGGACATTGTCCAGGC
>NW_009258383.1:3918813-3926106 GCF_000687185.1 Egretta garzetta
ATCTCTCCATCTATGCTGAATAAAGATTCTTTTACTGCTACTTGATCAAAAAGCAAAGATACTGTTTTCTCTGCTAATATTTAAATATCCTGGTAATGTACATATCAGAGGTATGAATATATGCGTTATTAGAGCCAGCTAAATATTGCGTTTCTGTGTTCATTTCCATTGCCTGGCTATTAAATATCCATTCAGTGTCTGTCCAGTAGATTCAGGAACCACAGCTGGTTTATTACTTGTTTCTGCTTAAGGCCCAGTCTGCAAGCCTCTCTCCTGTAGTTTACAGAACCATTGCATTATGCTTCTTAGTGTCAGTTTTTCACATGCAAGGGCCTGTCTGAGGCAATCTGAAAAAAAATATTTATTTCATATGTATTTGAATACCTAAATAAGTGTTTAGGAATTATTTTGTCAGAAAGGCCACTGCTTTTCTCAACACAAAACGTGAATTATATCTTATTTCTCTAGGGTTCGCCACTTTTGAGGCCTTTTTCAAATATTTTATAAAGTGTTCAATGTCTGTTCAGAGTGATCATCAAGTTTACTCTGCACAGGATTGCTTAAGTATTATCACACATTAAGTGAGTGTCCGAGATGCCTGGAAGGCTGGAGCTGCTTTGGAGTGAGTTGGTTCATCTTTGGTACTTGGGTAGGCCAGGTTGCAGCTGTGCCTGAATCATCTTGCAGTCCATAATGTTTTCGTTCATGGTGTGTGAGTGATGCAAAGGAACACTGTATCTCTGCTTTGTGAGTGGAAAATAAAAACCTTTAAGTTCAATCAGGGGAATTTAAAAAAAAAAAAAAAAGTACGTGTGTCTCTGAAAGAGGGTTTTAGGCAACATTTATCCTTCAAATCCCAAACTGCAACTCTAAGGACCTCTCCACAGCTGCTGTCTCATAATGCACACACCTAGACTCATAAGCCTCTCAAGTCCTCCAGACTCGTAAGTCCCCCTACACATATCTAGAAGCATTTCTGCTTGGATGATGCTGACCAGATCAGCACCTTTCAATTTAGAGATCAGGTACGTAAGACTTCTGGTGCGTGCAGATACACAGCCCTGCCTGGGCTGTGCACAAAGGCTGTAAACCAATGCAGAATCACAGAATGGCAGGGGTTGGAAGGGACCTCGGGAGATCACCTGGTCCAACCCCCCTTGCTAAAGCAGGTTCACCCAGAGCAGGTTGCACAGGACATTGTCCAGGCAGGCTTTGAATATCTCAAGAGAAGGAGACTCCACAACCCCCCTGGGCAGCCTGTTCCAGTGCTCTGTCACCCTCAAAGTAAAGAAGTTCTTCCTCATATTCAACTGAAACCTCTTATACTTAAGTTTGGGCTCATTGCCCCTTGACCTGTCACTGGGCGCCACTGAGAAGAGTCTGGCTCTGTCCTCGTGACACCCACCCTTGAGATATTTGTGTTGATGAGATCCCCTCTCAGTCATGCTTCTTTCTTATAAATAAGTGGCTTTTTTTGTTTTCTTTTTTTAATAACATCCAACAAGTGAGAGCCCTTGTCAAATAAAAGCAGAGAAAAATGTGGCTGGGATAATATGTCTGGTAAAAATTTCACTGGCCTGGCTTTGCAGTTCTGGACCCCTCTTTCCAAATCCACTGTGGACAAATCAGCACTGCTGCAGCCAGCATCGATAAGCTTTCTGAAACTTTTTCAAGCTTCAGGAGGTTAACTCAAATGCAGCTGGACTTCTCGTGCCTCACCATCATTTATTCTCCATTGGTCGATGGCCATGAAAAAATGGAGAAGAAAAGCACATCCGGTTATGGGCTGTGAGATTTGTATGCAGGAGCTGAGCATGAGTTAGCACGTGTGACTGTGCTTTGATGACTGGTACATACCAAGGCCTGCGAAATTCTGACTTCTGAAGGGCAGAACAGACACTGAATAATGAATTTGGTTCTTCCTTCCTTCAGTGAAACAGCAGATTGAGCGTGATCATTTGGTAGTCCATAATGGGATTTTTTTTTTTAATGTTTCGTACTTGTTTTCCTATTTATGCTTGTGACTAGCAGCCACTACCCTGACCTGGCTAGTTCTGCTGATTGCTGTAGGGGAATTGCCACTCATACCTTTTATAGCAAATCTATTTTAATTACTGATTTTTTTTTCCTCCTTTGTGTGTTTTTTGCCTTGGAGTGTTGTCTGGAGATGTTTACCAGTAACTCTGATTTATTTACTAAAATATCATTGCTTCTTCAGCAGTTTGAAAATTTTAGCTGATATATGAGCCTGCGAAAAGATTCCTTCCTCCCACTTTGTTCTAAACAATTCTTGCTAATATGTACAAAGATTTTGCTCATGGACTGCAGGCATCATTTTTGGTATTCTGACTTTCAGTAAGATGAGTAAAAAATCTGGAGCAATCCTTACGGAGACAGCAGATTTCAGTGATGAATAACTGAGCTGCTAGAAGGGTGAAATCTTGGCCGTGCTGAAGAAGTCCCCTAGATGTAGAAGCCCCCTCATACATAGTCCTCATTCCAGTTTGGGGTGTATACCAATAACTCACTCTGATAAAAAAATTGGGCTTTCTGTCTTGAATGTCTAAGGGCTTGAGAGCCTTTTTTAAAAAAAAAAAAAAGGTTCTATGAAGTGTATACATAATGATACCCCAACGTTTTAATGAAAAAAATATTCCTAACTAAAATCAAGGACAATATATCTTCTCACAAAGTCAGAAATATTATATTCCACAAAATTAATACATATTTCTGTCAGACACTGAAGGAGAGTAATGTATCACTAATTTGGCTGAATCTGCCCATTTCCCAGTTCTTTCCACTTGCTTCTAACCAAATAATTTATTTCATATTTGACAGCTTTCTATATTACTATCTTGAACACCCTCCAAAAATTTGCTGGCAGATAATAAATTTTAAGTCAAGCCTGACTTAGAAGGTTTTGTTCTCTGATAAATGTTTGTATGTCTGGGTAAGATAAGTTCAGAAGGTATGACATTTGCAAAGAAAAAATAGGGGAAAAAGCTACTAAAATCTTTCTTCATGGCTATTTACAGTAGCTATATGTTATAAATATCTGCTTCTTAGTCTACCATATGGATAGCCTTCATTTTCAGAACAGATTTCTTTACATTTCAGAAACAGAAAAGAAAAGAAAAGGTATTGGAAAACCTTTTAGAGATAGTGCTTTTGTTTTCTGTCAGATGACTGACTCTAAATGGATGAGACTATTATAGAAACATCCTCCTGTAGATCTAAAATCTTGTAGAAATACGAGGTGAGAATAGGAGCTGATTTTTATCCTTAAAGGAAAAAATGCTTTTTCATGTAATTCAAATGAGAAACCATTAAAATATATTCTAGCTGTTGGGAGTTTTAGATTTGTGTGTGTGTATGTTTTATGAATCTATAAAATAGCCTGTGCTTTTCCTTTGAGCATTATGGTCCATGTTTATGATTACTGAGCTTATTTACTTTCTAATCAATGTGCTAATCACTTTCAAGGTGGGGGCTATTAGCAAGTCGTTATGAGCTAGCAGCAAGTAAATTAAATAGATGTAAAGAGCCACATGGTTCCTCATTTGCTTGGAACAGTAGCTCTGCAGGGGAAAGGTGCAAGGCTTGAAGAAGCGCTGACAAGCATCAATTTTGTGTGATGCTGGAAGTACTAAGTTTGCTGTGTTGCCAAACTTCTGTTTGGCTTCCTCAATAGCTCTGAACAGTGATGTATCATAGGTAGCTACGTTGTGATTATCTAGTGACTGCTCTATGATTGTGTTTCTTTTGCAACAGGAATATGTGCAAGGTTAAGTGGTTTGTCTCCAGACCATTTCCTAGTGTCTAGGACTGATGCAGCTGGTTGTAGGTGGGGGTTTTCAGGGTTGAGGGGAAAGCCATATGCAGCCTTCCCCCCCCATCCCCCCCTTTTTTTTTCCTTTTTTGTTTTTTTTTTTGGTTTGTTTTTTTTTTTTTCCCCCCAGGAGTACTGCATCCCTCTGTACTAGCAGAAAACACTATAGGACAGATGAGTTCTTGCCAAATTTCATAACTTGCAGTCTGGAGTAGATTCAGTTGAATACTAGCTGTTGTCAGTTTTGGCTCTAGAGTCCGTTGTAAACAAAAATCATACAAAAATCTGGACCCACATTTTTAGTGCTCATAAGGTTCTGTTGTAGCCTGAACTGAAGGGTTGGTTTATGGCTTCATAACATGATTAACATCTACTGCATGTCCAAGTAGCGCGTTGGTGGAATATTATTGGCAGTATCTGGTATATGTTCTAGGGATGCAGTAAGCGAAGGCATGTAATGTTCAAATTACTTGTTCAGGCCCATTTAAAATGTCACAGGGAAAAACAGACTCAAATCCAGAAATACGAAGTCCCATCTTTTATCAGATAAACTGAATTCTCTGGGATTAGGGAAGAAAGAGGACCCTGAAAACAGATGTTTTTTTCTGGATTGCTTGAGCGTCATGTGTGCTGTCTTTAATTAAACTGCAAGATGTTAATTGTGCATGCCTTCATATCTTAAGAGTTCAGTAAAAACAGTGAAGGTGGATACTGAATATAGGGCAAGCAGTTCAACTGAAAGCTTGCTAATGAGGCTTAACTCAGGGCATTCTGTTACCTGGCTTTTCCCAAAGTCTTCTGCTGTTCTTTTTACCATTTAGCTGAGAATCTTTGTTTAATATCCTTGACTAGATATTAATAAAAAGTAAAATGTGGCTTAGAAATATACTTCTCTCTCTTATGAAGACAGGCTGAGAGAGTTGGGCTTGTTCAGCCTGGAGAAGAGAAGGCTGTGGGCAGACCTGATTGCAGCCTTTCAGTACCTAAAGGGGGCCTATAGGAAAGATGGGGGCAATCTTTTTAGCAGGGCCAGCTGTGACAGGACAAGGGGCAATGGTTTTAAACTAAAACAGGGTAGGTTTAGACTGGATATAAGGAAGAAATTCTTTACAATGAGGGTGGTGAAACACTGGAACAGGTTGCCCAGAGAGGTAGTGGAGGCCCCATGCCTGGCAACATTCAAGACCAAGTTGGATGGGGCTCTGGGCAACCTGATCTAGTTAGCGGTGTCCCTGCTCCCTGCAGGGGGGTTGGACTAGCTGACCTCTAGGGGTCCCTTCCAACCCAAAACATTCTATGATTCTAAAATTTCAAGTGAGCAGAGGTGTGCCTGCAGTCAGACATGCCTTCAGCCAGCAAGGAGTTATCCTTGAAGAGATCTGATTTCATTTGCTCTGACCAAAAATAGTGGTGAATCCACTGTGGTTTGGGGCCTAATTAGGTGATTGTTAATTGCTTAATTTGCTAAGGAAAAGTTAGTGATACATAAGAGAAGCTTCTGTTGCTGATCTCAAAAACCATGAGTAATCCTCAAGATCCGCAGTGGGACCATGACTGACTCAGCCCTACGTAGTATCTATAAGCCCATTAGCAAAGCAAGAAGCTGATGAATTACTCTGGAGAGAACTCAAGGGGAAAGTGATTTCCTCTGACATTAGTCAAGATAGAGCAATAAACGTGGTCTTACTTTGATTCAGTGTCCCTGGTAGACTGTGGGTTTTTCACTGACCTCTATCATCTTCTCCTTCAACATCTGCTCTGTGCTTGCCCCACCAGCCAGCTGTGAGCTAGAAAACACATAGGCTCTGACTCTTGTTAAAGCAGAGAGCAATTATAATACATTGGATAATTTGGCAAGGCAGAGGGAACCCAATCAAAGGTAACTTAAGGCTAGGGGAAGTCCAGGAGGTGTGGTAGAGGCTTGTTTTGACTGGGAGCCTGAGTGGAGAAAGGGATGGGTTAGGGGAGCAGAACCGCTGCTCTGGGCAGGAAAACAGTTCTTAAACTGTCCTTGAATACAGACCAGCATAGGGTAAGCAAAAGCAGTGACATTTAAGAAAGCAGAACAGAGTTCACCAACAAGAAGGACATTTTTTTAATCCCTTTTTTCACTTCAGGGGCAGAGATGCAATAGACTTTCCAGAACTGAGAGGCAGGAGAAAAATGAGTTGGGATCAAATGACTGTTACCTTCTGTAATGCTTGATCTTTCTACCTTGTTTCTAAGTAGCCATTAAGTTGTAATTATAGTCTGACTTATAAACAAAGAACTGTTTGAAACAGAAAAGAGCTGAATTTAGGGATTTGGAAATGTCAAAAATTATATGTTTGATGACCTTGAAACCTTTTCTTCAATGTTTTTGTTATTTTACTGGAATGAAATACTTTCTGCAAAGTGTATCAGCTTTGATGGGTACATTTTCCACTAGAGAAATACTTCACATTAAAATAAATAGAGGGTTGTTGGTTTTTTTTTTTAAAATATCTCTAAGTATGTCAGAGCATATTCCACATGTGAAGGACCTTGTGTCTTTTTTTTGCTGTAGAGATAATAACAAAACACAAGATATGTTATTTTTAAATCAAGAGGAGGTATACAGATGCTAGTGTTCAAATCACGCTACTTAAAATCAGCATCCATTTAGATCAGCTGACTTATGTACTCTCCTGGAAATTAACTGTGTTTTAGCATCCTCACTACATTTTTTTTTTTGTAGGTACAAAGCTGGTTTGTGTCCCAGTATTGGACAGTATGGCCTGTCAATAGCCTCGCAGAGCTGGTAATTGGAAAGTTTTTATTTGGCTGAGGAATGGTATGTGCTAGCCTACTGTGCTCCTATAAAGGAAGTAATTTTCTGCATCTCCATAGTCAGTCTTTAGCAGTATTTATCTCAATTGTAAATGCAAAAGATTTTGCTGTTTCTTCTGTTGTAATTTCTTCTCAGCAAGCATCAACTGAAAATTATAATTGAAGACTTCCTACAGCAAAGCCTATTAATTTTCATAATATTTGGTGTTCTGTCAAAAATGGAGAAGTCCCACCATGAAGACTTTTACAAGACAGTTATATCTGCAATTAACAATTCAGTCCAGCCGGTATCAGATAAATAAGAACATATTTAGATATCAATTTCAATGCTATATTAATGCAGATACAAACTTCTCAGTATAAAGAAATGTTTTCTTTGCACTAGGATCTGAAGAGGGATGTCTTTATCTTCAAGGGCTTTTTTTCTGTGAAGCTCTGGAAGCTACGTGCAATTGCAGCGTGAACTGTGTGGGTATGTCCCTTTCAGGGTGAGCTCTGATGTCTCTTCACAAGCAAAGCTCTAGCTTAGCTGCCCTGCCAGGGACTGCTTTTGTGACCTGGGCTGGTGGAGTTTGTGGAACATGTTTCAGGAATTGTCGTGGTTTAACCCGGCTGGCAACTCAGCACCACGCAGCCGCTCGCTCACTCCCCCCCCT
>NW_009258383.1:3926209-3941476 GCF_000687185.1 Egretta garzetta
ACGTGTTAAGCCTGTAGCTTTTTTTTTTTTAACTAGAGCCCATCTTCTAGAATGTGAACCCATTTGTATTTAATGTCTGTAAGTAATGGAGGATCTTCATGTCTGCAAGTCATTTCAGTGGATTTTTGGCACTGCTAGTCACACATTATTTCCAGTCTAATCTTGTTTGGATTTGGTGTACAGTCTCTAGATCTCATCCGCGTGTCTCTTCAGGATCCATCTACTTTTCTGCATTTGTCTAGGTTACCTTTACTTAAATGGAATTACCTTCACAGCATAGCTTCATGACTGTTAAGCCATCATTGCTGCTTCTCCCTTCCCACTGTTTCAAAGCAGTCATGCCAACTCTCAGCCTGTTACTGCTTTCTTAGTGGTAGTACATGTTTCATGTTGGCTGTGCGATGAACCTGGCAGGCCAACGGATCTAAGTTAAAACCATCTGAACTGCACTTTCCCAGAGATCCCTCTCAGGTTGATTCTAGCAGCTGAGAGCTAAAGAAGAGAAAAGCTCAAGCAATGAAGTAGTTCAAATGTCAAAACATACTTTTGAAAGGCAATTAAAACTGATTATTTGCAGAGTTCATGATCATACTGTGGCCAGCAGTGTAAAAACTCTATTGAGGTTAATAGTTTGCTCCATACTGTACCAGAGAAGCAGTCTGAATGTCTCTGGGAAATAGTCCTCTGTGGCTGTCTGGTTTAATGAGCTTTCAAAACAATTGCCCAAGTCTCTATTTCAGATGCCAGAAAGTCTTCAACTTCACTGCCAATTGAGGAAAATCCAATAGCATCAGGTTAAACGACCCTTGAGATTCTTTGCTGCCTGACAAAGCTGTTAGTGTCTATTTAGAGTACAAACACCTGGGCTCTTTTTTTTAATGCAAAGCGCTGAAAGCGTAACTAAAAGAGCTGGGTGCTCAGCATCTTGGCAAGCCAAGCCCATTGAAAGTGTACAGAATCATTAATGGCTTATTTTGAGTCACCAAACACCATTTTATAATGAAATTACTTTTTTTCAGTAAACATTAACTAGATGTAAATATGTTCTATTGCGGTTGCAAAGCATGGGACTTGGAGAGAAGGTCTCGGTAGTCACAAAACTTGATTCTTCAAAAAAGTTTAAAAAACTCCAAGCCTAGTAAATCAGTCAAAAGATGAAAAAGGGATGGGCAACCGGGAAGATAAATGCAGTCATGCAGCAAGAGAAATACCCCATAAAGAGGATTTATACTGCAGACCTGCGTGTACAAAAGCAGTGCTCAATTTTCTCACCAAGTTCTTTACCTGTATGTGTTCACCGCCCATGAAAGTCATTACAGTATTTCTAGTTCTACAATTGCTTTATACAGGTGTTAGCAAGGTAAGCGAGGCTAGCAAAAGCCATTTTAAAAGAACAGTCTTTCTCTGTAGCTGCTATAGCCGTAAATACACACCAAGTGCCACCACCACACCACCGAGAACAGCACGAGCTGCGGACCTTCTACAAATGCAGTGGGTTCTCTTGGGGGTGCGTGGGACCTTTGTCAGGAACTAGAGTATATCCAGTGTCACTCTGCTTGTGGCTAAAACCCACATCTAAAGCCCCACCTTGCTTTACTGGGTCAACCTTTTCTTGAGTTTGAACAGCTGCTTTCTTCCTAGCTGCACCGTGAAACAACAAAATAGGTGTGACACCAGCTTTAAAGACTAACTGGTTTGTTTATACCGGAGCACTATCGTATTTGTAAACTCAACCGAACCCATTAAATAGACAGCTGTAGTCCAAGATCCCGTATACTCTATTTCGGTCACATTCTGGAGAAGTTGTTTCTTGACTGGTAAGTTAACCATAAAGTCTTGCTCATTCATCTCTTCAGTTTCATGCTACAGGTATCAGTGGATTTTTGTGATCTTGTTTGATGCTTTCTGTCATATACCAACTGAGGCATCTTAGAAATCATAAGCCAAAAAGGAAAATTTAGTGTCTTAAGGGAAATCATCAACTAAAAAAAAAAATTGGTATTTTAATCTTCCACTTCTTACAAAATAATGAATGTTTATTTAAAGATTCCTCACAGAAATTTAAGTAAATAAATAACTGAAATGCTCCTCAAATAAGAGCAGAGATTACAGGATTTCAGTTGCATGTAAGCAAGTTATTTCCACGCATGTAATGACTGCCTAAACAAATGGGCACTTGAGCATGCAAGTGATAATTATATATGGTAATGTCTTGTTCTTATCTACCAATTCATGTATCTTGCATGCCTAAGTGCTTTTTGTGTAACCTCTGCTTAGGGCCTTTTTCTCTGCCTTCTCTTAGCTCATGGGAGAAGGTTAATTCAGCTCACATCATTGCGTGCTCGGTGCCCTCTGCAGCTTTTGCCCATTTGATTCAGTTTGCCTATACTTGAATAACTAGATTTTCAACAGCATTTTATGAATTAGATAATGAAGTTCCTGTTTTTAATACTTTCTGCAACAGCTTTTTAAAGAAGCTAATTTGCAGTTTTATTAGGAACTAGAGAAAACGGAGAAGGAAGAATCAGAGGTGCAGGTCCTACAAAGCACTGAGGAGTCAGGGCTCTCTGTGAGGACCTACCATCTCCACTCAGCATTACCCTTCCGAGTCTGCATCTCCATTCTGTCACTGCTTTATTAAATATCCTTCTCCAGCCTACCTATTGTTTCGAGGCAATGAGAACTTCACTGTTATCTCTTGCTTGACAAGCTCTTGCTCTAGTGTTACATTACACATGGACTGCCCTGTTGCTCTGGAAAATACTAGTCCATGCGGTGTCTCTTGCACACAATAAAATGCAGGCTGTTAGTTGTGAAACAGATCAAAAGTTGATCTGTACTGCAGTTTTCTCATTTGAAGAAAAAAATTTTAGATTAAGAATGTTAATTTGGATGTTTTTCAACACGTATAGGTTCAAATGAAAGAAAGTCAAGTACCAAGCCTTTGAATACGTAATAACATACAGAGCAGGAGAAAAGTGAGGAGTGGGCGGGGATGGTGGTGATGCTGCCATTCAGTAAAAGAACATCTAATGGTGAGCGGTAGGTGCTGCTTTCCACCCTTCTAAACCTCTTCTCTCAAAGAAGGGCCAAATACATAACCTTCATTCAAAGAGTAGAATTAACTGAGTTCTTACGTAGTTGTAATGTAATGGGTAATGGACGACTCTTCTTTTCCATCCTTAGGGGAAAGTCAGCTTTCGTTTGAAAACTGCATCTCCCCTTGAACAAATTAATGAAGGGTCTAACTACACACAAACAAGCCACATAGGTCCTGAGACTCTTTGGTAGTCTGTCAGGTTTTACCTGTATAGAGCTCTCTCTCTCCCCCCCGCTCCCTCCCCTACATCTCTCTCTTGTCTTAGTGATATTAGTACCTTTCTTGGTGTGTTATTTTTGGAAGTCTTTGTTAAATCCTTTCCTTTAAGCTTTCTAAGGAAGCTCTGAACCCAGTGTGCCTTCTGGTCATGCATTGTTATGTTCTCACAACACTTCCCGTAGTTCAGCATAACTTCTAGGAAGTCTGCATTATAAAGCACGTATGTGAGATCTTTTATTCAGAAATCACACTGGAGTATCAATGTTTCCACATCTGTCTTGAGTCGCAACGTTTCTGTAGGAGTTGAACTGAAGGAAATGAGTCTGCATAAAAGGGATTCTCTCTTGCAGAGAAATCCTCTTTAATTTGAATGTTGATTGTGGCTTGGTGCCAGTACATCAAGCTGTGTTGCAACACAATGAGTTATGAAACAGGACCTTAGCTGTATGAAATCGCTCTGGCCTCTTTCTCCCACCGCGTTGTTCTAAGAAAACTCAATGTGGAGGAAAACTAATTAGCATGAAGAAATGGCTCCTCTGCTCTGTTAGAGCGTCTCAAGATGTGCTTCTCCGAGTAGGGGACATCTGCTCCCACTGCGGGAACCGCATCCTTCCATCAGGTGTGAGTGGAGAAAGGTAACTGAGGCCCATATGCCTGGTTCTGTTGCCATGTTTTGTCTCGCCAGGTGCTTCATAGTACAGCCAGCAGAGTGAACACCCTCAGAATAAAGAATACTTTGCACATCTATCATTTTAGCTATCCAGAGGAACCTCATGGTGGTATGTATGTTGTACGCCTTTAATTGGAGCAGCTCTATCTTTATGTTCTTAGGAATATTTTTAGGAGTATTTATCCAAAAGAACTGCTGCATCGAGTGATTACTTATGTAATGACTACAAATGTAATTTCCAGCTACATTTTAATTAGGCATCTCTTAACTTCATGTTTCAAAATGAGTGTAGAAATCATTACATTACAGTCTTATTCCCTTTATATAAGATGCTGCCTAGTCTCTAACAGGCTTAACTGAAAAAAATTCTTCTAACAGCCAACACCTTGGCATTTGTAGGCATGTAGGAGACCCAGGTTTAATTCCGTATCTGAAGCGCCTTGATGACTTGAGTCAGTCCCAGGTAAGTGGCCTAATTTCTGGGCTATTTAGGTAGGAGGTAAATAGAAAGGTTATTTTAGGGGCCTGAGGATGATGTGTATTTGATGTCACTTTGCATGGGGGAGAGAGGAACACTCTAAAAGGAGCTCCTGTTTGGTCTGAAGCAGAAAAACTTCCAGACACCTACCTGCCTTTCACAGGACAGATTCTTCTTTTGCCTAATTTACCTAATGATTCTAAAATGCTGGGGTCTTTGAAATGCAATTTTTGTCTATTCACAATGATAAGAAAACTACTGCTAGATCTTGGTAGCAGTTATTTACATAAAGACTTGGAGTATGTGAAAGTTTTCTTTGCCTTTGAGATACAATTTCTGACAGCTTGCAATAAGTCTGAGAGAAATGAATGCGTATGTTCCCACAGAGGTCTCATACTATTCATCTTAGGAAGCATGAGTTTGTCATTTTGAACTGTATAGCTTCTGCTTTACACAACCAGATGCTGTGCAACTCTAGGGAATACAAAAATGTTAGCCTTTCTACGATGCCAAGGTATAAAAGTGACAAACTGGGAAGATGAAATAACTTGGATTTAATGGAGAAAAATATCTGAGTTGAACTTGTCCATATTTTAGACGCTGCACTTGATTTGTTACTGTGGCTTATTTTCAACATGTTTCCTAAGTGATGTTTGCATTTGCCAGCAAAGTTTATTCAGCCTCGAGTGAAGTTAATGGCACAAAAAATTCTAAGGATCGTTTTTAACCTTTATGTTAATGTTTCATTGCTGCCAGATGGAAGCCACCATCCAGTGGAAAACATTTGCTTGTAACAATTCAGAATCAAATCCTAAATCATTATAGTGGGCTTAGAATCAATGCACAGCTAGAGTGTGAGCATCACTGCCATATGCTGAGACCTATGGAGGTGGAAGAGCGAGCCAGGAGGCTGTTGCTGGCTTCTCAGTAGCCCGCTTTGCATCCAGTGCAACCTAGGCATACCAGAAAACTGGCGACTGCTCTCTGAATTTTCAGCTTGCAAAAGTATGAGCACTTGAGACAAAGTAATTAATGGCAGACTAGAATCCCTCTCTCTCTCAAACACTTAGCTTTAATGCACCACATTAATACTACTTAAATACCGGAGACTGGCACTTCATTTTTTGCATCCTAGTAAAATGAGTTCTTCCTGTGCTTGATTTCATTTTCTTGACTCCTTACCTCTAAGCAGCACAAGAAAAAAATTGATAGTGCTTACTACACTTGAAAACCTTGAAAGGAGCCATTTTTGGCAGTGTTTTGACAGAAAAGAAAAAAAATAAATAATTGAAGTGTCACATCAGCACCTTTCAAAAAAATTCAGTTTGGTAGTTTAAGAACAGTTGGACTTGATGATCTTAAAGGTCTTTTCCAACCTAAATGATTCCACAGAATTCTATGATTCTATTAAATATTTACAAATACTGCATTAAAATGTTTGTTGCAACAATAGTAAAATATATCTTGGGTATTAGACTCTTAATTTTCTTTGGTGTTCATTGAGCTGAACCATCCCAAACAAACCGGTAACAACTTCTCCATCCCAGAATAACTTCCTTCTACCTTGCTACATTCCTTGTTCTGCTGTATTAAAGAAAGAATTAGCTGGAGAATGAGGGGAGGCAAACTGAAATCTGTCTTCTAATATTTTGGCCAGGGTTACATCTGCTGCTGATATAATTTGAACACAGTTGAATTTAGGAATTTTTCTACACTGGAATTTAATTATTTGTTTTCCTCAACGTTGAAACTTGCACTATGTGGTGAAATGTATAGTAAATAACTGCACTGGTTTTCTGATTCTTTTGTCATCTTTTTCCTCCAGTACTCAGTTTCATGTGAAATGGGATTCTACTACTGATAACCTCAACTGCAGGCAAAATCTCCCACTTAGGCCTTTGCAAAGTGTGACGAGTGACATCAGCTTTTATTTAAAGTTTAACTGAGGAGAACAATCTACTTCCTAGTGAAAAATGGAGGTAGCATCTGATTTTTCCTTGCTGTTAATAGCACCACAAACTGTGTTAGTCTAGTCTTTATATAGTAAAGTTTTGACTTTTCCAGTAGCTGGCAGATGATGTTTTCATGTTCGAGTCATCTCTTTAATCTCAGAGCTTTGTTAAACTAGGCAAATGACATTGCAAAAAATCTTTCTGTAATGAAAATTAGAATACTAGCTGCTACAAGAGCAAGCTATTACCTAATTGTTATTCAGTGCCAACATGCTGTGGTGACACCTCGTTAGATGTGACGCAATGTTGTACACAGCAATTACCAGCTCTCCACTTATTTTTTCACCAGCTGGGACTCAGCTAGGAATATAAGTGTTGGTACTGTTTTCCCGGCAAAAAGAGTCACCATCTTGCCATCAACCTGGCTTTCTCTGATCTCCTGTCAGGCACTTGAGTGTAGAAAAAGTTGCCTACTCCTGTCAGTCTGAGTGAGGGAAAGCAACTTCTTACTGTAACTGCAGACCCAGGAGATTTCAACCTAAAATTAATAAATAGCTAGACCCAATTCCATCAGCTTTGAATCTGGTCATACAACATCAATCAGCTTGTCCTTTACATAGCTTATAAATGCATGTTTTAAGAATAGTTTCTGCAGTATACTTGCGGAATCTGTCAGGCGTGAATTAACCCCCTACCCCAGTCAAATCAGCCATATGAAGAGCGGGATGACACCAGACCCCACCAGACAGGTCTCACCGTGAGTTAGCTGCTCCCCTTGCAAACACCACCACCCCTTCAACACTGAAACAAACCAGATGTAAATCAGCTGCAAAGTCAGGGTCAATAACCTGAATGAACTCGGTTCAGTGCACAGCTGATCAGCAGCCTATGCCTGTTCCGGCTAAAAGTGGCCAAATAGAGAATCCCACCAAGGAAGTACTGCAGATGGGGAAAAATCCCAGCTTTATCATTCTCAAGACTGTAGGCTGAGATACAATCAAGTCCAGAGGGGTGGTAGCCCATGCTAATACATGGTGCAAAGAGAAGATCACCCTGCCCTTTTCCTTCTTCCTCTTATTAGTAAAATGGCTATGTGCACATTTTCCATGTGTTCAGGATGCCCGCAAACACTGCCCCTTGGATCTTGGCCTATCTTGTCAAAGATTGGCTTGTGATCATATTGAAAATGGGTGTTGTGTACAGAGTTATCCAGGACAAAACAATTTAGCAGGTACCATGGCCCCTCAGGTGGTAGGTTTGGGTGTACTGTGGCTAAATGATGGGTTTGCCTTGAATCTTACTGCATTCAGTACAGGTGCTATACTCCCTTCCCAATGATGCAGTCTTGCCTTTCAGGTTTAAAATGCAATAATCAGATTATGAGTATTGTTTCCAACCTTAATTGGTTTAATTTAGTTAGTTTATCATTAGCTCTGGATCAGGACCTTGCTGCAGTACTCTCTCTGCTATGCTTCATTTAATTATATTTAATGCAATCTCTTTGTTTCCCCAGAGGCTAAATAAGCCTGCAGCCAAAGACTCAAAATCAATACAGAGGGCTATTCTCAGACCCTGTGTTTTCAGGTAGATCTGGAAGAACCAGGCTTAAAACATGCATTGCATCTACTGTTTAGTTCCACGTCTCTCCATGGTACTGCACGACCCCCTAACGTGACAGCAGGAAAATAACCCAATTAATATGAAGAAGTTATTCTTTCTCTCTGTACAGCTAATAACCTGGTCTGGTACCTGGTTTTGCTGTTTTACCTTCCTTTGCACCATTTATTCCTGCCTGGTCTTTCTACATTCAAATGATTATTTTAACTGGAGACTTTAGTTGTATTTGAAACATCTGCAGGAGACCTGCGTGGTACTGAGCACCTGTGCAGAGCATGTGGGTGTTCAGTTAAGTCTCATTTCCACATTTATGTGCTGTAATTGTTAGTTTTCTGACAATGCTTACTAGAAGCATCCAATTTATCAGTTTTCTTTCCATTCTCCAGCACAAGTGGAGTTCTGCCGTTGCCAGTGAGTTCCCACGTTTACCACCATTGCTGCGGCTCCGTTTCCCATACAAGAAAAAGTATTCCATACCCTGGGGGCTATCCTGCTGTTTCCTAGGCTACTTTTCACAGAAGCCCAGAGATGCCTCTTTCAGCAAAAGAAGTGTTGCTGATTGCCTGCAGGTAGGGTGGGAAGGGCAGAGAGCAATGGGTTTGAGCTGAAGACAAGGGAAAGCAGTGTGAGGAGCAAAACTGGCAGAATCTGATGCCGTGGAAATTTGCACACCTCTCTCTTTCCATATCTGCTTTTTTAGAGCAGCTCCTATTTGCCTATTTTTACTGCCTGCACACATGCCCCCCTGCAACAAAAGGGTCCTGAATGGCAAAGTATGTCTTCAGGTTTCGCTTCTGGGCATGTTGCAGGAAAAGGGGATCACTGTGAATGAAGCTTCTCAGGAATAATAAAGCAATTATCAAGATTGAACAAATTAGCATTTCCTCAAAAACATGGAGCCTCTACAAGCATGAGAGATGTGAAGACTTACTGCGGATGTGACTGGAGGTGAAGGGAGAGTATTGATCCCCTGTTCTTGCTGGGCCAGATGCTGAGAGGAGGGCTGAATTCCCTCTGTTTTGGGGAGAACCTGGCTTCCTAATATCTCACATGTCACTGTCCTCTATTTCTGCAGGTGGGTTTGGTTCAGTAGTAAAAGCTAATAAGTAAAAGGGATTAAGTAAAACTTTGGTTAAAATCTCTCTTGTACAGAAGAATTACATGTTCCTCTGGATGTTTCTGTAGCAGTACCAGGACCTTTTGCCCAAGCTTCAACTAATATAACTCTGTAATAGCACATTTCACCCAGAAATACCAAAGGGTTTTATGAAATTAGCTCTGTGGTCTTGCTGTGATGTGCTCTGGGCATTTATTGTAATTAAAGCTGATTAAAAATGTTCCAATGAAATTATTTTCTCTTGGATTATGCATACTCTGCAGCATTACGATGTTTCCTCTTATTTCACGCCAGGAGCCCAGGGAGCCTTGAGGGAGAAGGCTGCCATGTGGTGTAGAGCCAACCTTGAGCATTCAAGACATAGCCCTTCTCCAAAGTAGAAAGTCTTTAATGGCAGCCCAAGAGGACTCAAACAAGACTGCCAAGGCTGCAATTGTTCTTGGCTACATGGAAGGAAACCTGAAGGCAGAGTCTCTGGGAAAGAGAGATCAATGTCATTTTGAAAGGCTAAAGTAAAGAATTTGCAATTCTCATTCTGTGATGACAGATTGCAACAGTTGTTCTGATGAAGAACAACTCTTCTTTTTTTTCTTCTTCTGGAATTTCAGACTTGTTTATTCCAGCCTACCCTCCTTCTCCCCTCATACACAGAGGAGTGGAGGCACTAGCAATGTCTTTAGCTTTTCCAGAATCTCCTGGGAAACATAGGATATAGCCAGCAACAAAGACCAGCAGCTGTTATCATTGCTTTCTGTTATGATAAGAATACAACCCCTGACACTCTCATTTTTAAAAGGCTATGTCCCTTCTGTGATGCGCTTAGAAAGCTTCTTTTAATAAACGGGTAAGATTAGTCAGTAGTGATTCTTGAACTGAATTGCCTTTAGACTAGCAAACCACTTACTCTTTTCTACTGGGCTTTACTGTAGGAATGGGGACTTCTAATTTGCTAATAGGTGTGTAAAAATGCAATTGCTTTTAGAACTCCAGAGTCTGAGTGTATGGAATCATACTGTGCTCCTTCTTCAAAGAGACATCGTGTAATCCTTGCTGCCTTCAGCTTCAGTAGGGTCACTCATGGCCTTATATGAACTCTCAGAGTATATTATGCTACTCTGCTGTAACTAATAACATTAGTACTAATTATGATCCATAAATCCACTAATTTCTACCAGAAGCAAGGAATGTTCATGCATTTGAAAGCCACTGTGCTTGGACATACTTTAATTATGCTCTATATTCATATTTTTCAACATCAGTATCTCACCAATATGTCAGTTTAAATATACTGATCATTGTACTTTTATTTAAGACATACAGCGAGCCAAAGTTATAGTTGATTATTTTCAGGTGTCTGGGAGCAGCTCTGACAATTATAAAGAACCAGAGCAGCAAGCCCTATTTATAGACATCAATTCAATATAAATACAGAAAAAAGAAAGAATTATGACTTTGAGAACTGCTGCTTTTAAAACTAGCTACGGAAGCATAGCCTACAGCTGAAATGATAAGTTAGACTCATGAATATATTGCTGTATAGCTGAGCTAAAGTCAATACTTGGAAATTATTATTCCTTTTAAAAATGCTACTTTTGGAAAAAGAAGTTGCCTGAATGATCTTCAAAACAGGCAACATATTTTCTTTAGTTCTTTTATGACTTAGGAACCAAAATGTTTGTGACTGAATCCTCTTTTTCACTGTCTTTTCTTTAAAGACTTTTATAGAATCATAGAATCATAGAATCATAGAATGTTTAGGGTTGGAAGGGACCACTAGTGGTCATCTAGTCCAACCCCCCTGCAGTGAGCAGGGACACTGCTAACTAGATCAGATTGCTCAGAGCCCCATCCAACCTGGCCTTGAATGTTTCCAGGGATGGGGCCTCCACTACCTCTCTGGGCAACCTGTTCCAGTGTTTTACCACTCTTATTGTAAAAAATTTCTTCCTTACCTCTAGCCTGAACCTACCCTGTTCTAGTTTAAAACCATTTCCCATCATAAGAAAACCTTTGCTGTCTTGTATCTGAGACAAGATTTGCAAAAAAATTGAGAAGACTTTAGAAGTGTGGGAAGTATGATACAGTAATATAGAAGCAATAGTCAAAGTCATCCCAGTGTAGCAATCATGCTTAAATATATGCTGAATTTTAAGCAGTTAGATTAATTGGATCAGGATGGAAAGTGGTGTGTGGAGTGAGTTTGGAATGAACAAAGGAATTCCTAACCTCTTCATACTGTTTGTACTGTAAGAGAAAGTTGTAGTCCAATTTTCAAAAAACCAGACATGGAAAAGGAAACACTGGCAGAACTTTCTGCTTTGAGCATTACATGGCACAAAATGTTAGGGGTCCTCCACCAGTAGGGGTATGGAATAGACATTTGTTTCAGGCTTCCACAAAGCTATGGAAAATGCTCAAGAAGTTGCGGTGGAAGCAAAGCATGGTGAATAAAAGAAATCATAAGGTTAAAGCGCGCTTAATAGTACAAATCATTTAAAAGGCGGTGGAGTATATCATCATGCATTTAGTGAACAGATTTTCTTATTAAAATATACTTTGCAGTAATGGCTGCAGTGTTGCTACAGGAATATATTATCATTAGATTGATGATTTAAAGGTGAAATGAACTTAAAAGCATATGACTGGCCATTAAAGAGCAAGATACGTAAGAGGAAGCAGTAGTAAAGTGCCAGAATGACATTTTCAGTCATTTTCAATGGAAGCTTATGCAAAGAGATGCTTATGCAAAGAGACTCTTATACAACGTAACAAGGTAAATTGCACTTTATTCACTGACAAATGTTCAGGAGGGAATTTTTCTGAGTAATTGTTTATTCAGTTTATATGTTTGGAAGACATCGCTTCATGGGGCTGTAGGGTCTTTGACACTTTCCGTTATTTGTGCGATGTGCAGAACTGAAAAGTCGGGTTTGTTCTTGCAACTGAAAGTACCTCCTTGTCTATTTTGCGTTTAATGTTTCTTACAGGTGTTAGAACCATTCAAGGGTTTTTTTCCATTTCTTGAGCCACTGAGATGAGAATTTCCACCCTGTCTTGTCTTTGGTTGGTTTTTTTTTATTATGAAAGGTAACCAGGGTAGTTTGGATAAGCTCAGTTTATAGTCAAGGAAAACTATTGGCACAACTGGGCCATGTTTCAGCTGAACTGTTTTGGCACTTACTTTGAGATGAGAAAAGTTGAGCCTCCTACTCTAGTGAGGAGGCTGCACGCTGCAATCTGCTTCCTGATGTCTGTTGGCTGTGTGGCTCAGACGCATGTAGCCTGATGAATCACAGCCTCATTCGTGCCACCAAGTACAGGTAGGTCAGTCCTCGTGTCCAAGTTAAAGCTCTAATTAATGAGTCACTGAAATAGTTGACTCTCCTGTCTCAGGCTGGTGCCCTCTCTAGTCCTGTAAGACTGCACCTGAAAAACCTGATGCCTTGAGGACAGGAGAGGGGTGATGAGAGAGAGTCTGGATCTCCCTGGTGTTTGCTGTGAGACTGATGAGCTACACACGAATAGCACTCTGCCAGGTTTCTGAGACGTGTGCGCAGGTCCTAGTCTGAGCACGTCAACAGGATGTCAGGAGGTTCACTGGACCAAGGATGAAGTCCCTGACAACAGTCAAATGCATACTGTAAGTGTACTTCTGTGCCCTTGACTGAAATGTTTAAGCTCTGAAAGGCTCTCTTCCACCTTCCCTGAGTCATCTTTGACATGTGTTGATTATTATTTAACTGTTTTATTTTAATTTGCTGCCTATTAAGGCCTTAGTTTATTACATAGCTGTTCTTGATGTATTGTTGTTGCTCCTTTGTCATCATCTGTATTTGATAAGAACTTAATCTGCTTTTCATTAGAAGGAAAATTTTGTCCATGGGGGAGAGAATTGGAAGAGTAAAAGTGAGAAAACTCGTGGATTGAGTTAAAGACAGTTTAATAGGTAAAGCAAAGCAAAGCAAGGAATCCATTCACTGCTTCCCATGGGCAGGCAGGTGCTCAGCCATCCCCAGGAAAGCAGGGCTCCATCACGTGTAACGGTTACTTGGGAAGACAAATGAACATCCTCCCCTTCCTTCTTCTTCTCCCACCTTATATACTAAGCAAGATGTCCTATGGTCTGGAATAGCCCTGTGGCCAGTTGGGGTCAGCTGTTCTGGATGTGTCCCCTCCCAGCTTCTTGTGCACCTGGCAGAGCTGAGAAGTCCTTGACTGGTGTAAGCCCTGCTCAGCAACAACTAAACCATCAGTGTGTTATCAGCATTCTTCTAGTACTAAACCCAAACCACAGCACTATACCAGCTACTAGGAAGAAAATTGACTCTGTCCCAGCTGAAACCAGGACAGATATGCAGATGACAGCTCTTTAAAAAATGGTTTCAAGAGACTTTTAAAATACCTATTTAGGAATAAGCTAAGAGAAGTACCTGCAATACTTTATTGGATTAGTAGCCTAAGTCACTTCTCATCTTTAGAGAGTACAGTTTCTGGGTTGTTGGTAACAGTGAGTTTAAAGTATGCTTCAGTCAAAAGCAGGACGTATTTTCAGAATTTCTTTGTACCCGTCAGTGCTTGCTGGGCAGAAAAACGCCTGTTCAGGAAAACTGTGGGCAGACTTATTGCAAAGATTTGAATTAAAAGACAAAGAAAATAGGGAAGCAAGTACTACATGCCAACCATTCACTCTCTGATTGCTGGAGAGAACCGCACCTTTAGTTCTGTAAACTCTGCTTTGAAGGCAAAAGTCATAGATGATAACTTTTCAGTTTAATCAAAGAGTTGGAAGTCATGAAGGGCCTTGGCAGTCTGGAAGCAAGTTTGTTTAACTGCAGTGACAAATGCCTTTTGGTTCCTGTTGTGTCATATTCACAACTGCATGTAGTTTGATTTCTCTTTGTAAATTCCCATAGAACATTTTTTTTTGGTATACATTTGCCACTGTCAGCACTTGGGCTGTTTATACTGCAGTCCAAGACAAGTGTATTCTCTGCCTTGGAGATATAATTCTCCCTCTAATGGACAGTTCTGGTGACTGGGGTTGCCTTGGGAAGAACTGATGGTTTTCTCTTCCATTTATTTCCATCTCCCTTAGCCCTGACATTGGTCTCCTGGTTATTACTCTGCTATTTCTCTGAGAAAAAAAAAAGAAGTCTTATGTATTCCACCTCGAATAGTATGCTTTTCTCAAATAAACTGCATATTAATTGCCAGTCTTTGCAATTCTCCCCTTGCCAACATGTTCAGTAGCCTTTTCCCTTGCATTTTCTTTCTTGTTGCTTCCGTCTTCTGCTGGGAATTTTTAAATAGATTATCACTCGTATTCTCTTGATTGACTTGAAAACAGCTTCATCTTCTAGAATTGGTACTATACAAGAACTCAAAATAGTGATTTTCCGAGTTGTAGCAGATTTGTGTTTTCCTGACTGCTGCTCCACATGTTCATTTTTTATTATGGGAAAAATAAGTAAAAAAAAAAAAATCAGTGTCCCTCATGGTAATTTATTTCACTTTCTTTAATAATCAAACCTTATTTTGAAAATGATGCAATTTCTCCATCAGGCTGCTGGCTTTACAATGGAGCCCGGGAGGTGAGAAATGGTGATGTAACACGTTACGTTTCACACTGCATCACTTGAAAGCATGAAGTGTCTCTTGCAGACAGCTCAACTTTAGCAGTTTTTCAGTAATGCTTTTAATGCCAGATTGGATTTTCTCTTTCGGCTTTTCTAGGAAGTCTTTCCATTCTGAAGTTGTACTCCTTGCTTTATTTTTTCTGACATCTGATTTTAAGCTGAATGCCCCTTTGTGCTCTGGCTGTGGCTGCAGCTCTCTAGCTGTCTGCTTCTCATTCCCTCACTTCTCCACAGATAGCTTTAGGCACAGTAGTTAAGTCTTGCAGGTCAGTAACTTTACTTCTTACTACAAGAATCCTGAATGTCAGATTGTTCCTCAAATAATAAATAGCAGCTGGCCTCTAGTGCCTGCTTCAGGCCAGTTAATTTTATATTTCCCAGTGCCCTTCCTGTTTGTCTCCCTTTGGGCTGAGAAGCCTCTGTTCAGAGCAAGCTAAAACAGCCTCTTGGGTGAGAATCAGCACTCACCTTTGAATTT
>NW_009258383.1:3941528-4029549 GCF_000687185.1 Egretta garzetta
CCCCGCCTTGTGGAGTGTCATAGGGTCAGAGCTAATGGGCTTTTGCTGTCTCTTCAGAGCTCAACTGTAACTATCCATCTTAGTCCACGACTCTACAGTTCCCTGCAGTGGCAGAATCTGGAAGGGATATTACATATGTGACAGTGTTCATATATTTTATGCATTACATTATGTTGACTTTTTAATGGCAGATTACTGACGGAGTGAGGATGCACATCACACGCACCTTCTTTATGGTGTTATTCATACCTGTAATACCTATTACAGATAATTTACATATATTGTAGGTAATATAAATATAGGTAATACCTAGGGCATTATTGATACCTGATACCTATCACTGAACCCTTTCAGTGTGATTGCTAAAGAAAAAGCTAAAGATGAGAGAACAGTAGTGGCCAGATGAGGGAGGGAAGCACATTTGGGAAGGTGCCTCATCATGCACCCTGGCTGCTGAGCACAAAAAAAAGGGATGGCTCTGCTGCACCTCTGACCAGGGCAGTCTGCAGGGCTGTGGAAAGGGAATGGGTGGTGGGATTAGACCCCATTCCCTTTCCCTGCTCACAAGCTTCCCTGGCCCACGGTGCAGAGGCACAAGCACCCCCATGGTATGTGATCACTGCAGTGCGCCAAGTCCAAGGTACAACTAAGGCATCCCCTTTGCACAGCACCTGACAAGGCTCGGTCCAGCCTAAGGTAAAGAACACTCGGCAGAGAGCTGCTCATCATGTACGTGTTAGGCTGCTTCCTTCTCTGCAGGTGAGTCCACGGGGAGATGCAGACTTGTTCTGACTGGGGGGAGCATCGCCCACGGTGGCACAAGCCTGGGAAGGAGAGAAAGGTCTCCTTCGCAGGCGTCCTGTCCAGTAACACACCTGGGGTCACGCAAACCGCATTTATTGACAGCACCGTAGCCCGTATAAGATCTCACTAATACGAAGCACTCTAGGACAGAGATGGTAGTCTTTACTACTTGCTGAACACAGTGGGGCTGTGATTTTACAGCTCATAGGTGTTACCTTAATGTAAGGAATAAATCAACCAGTTTCTTTTTTCTGTGATGTCACCCTTCAGCAGCCTCTCATTACAGAAGCTTCATAGTGCTATTTGCACAGGTTGTCATTGCTAATCTTTGCCTCTGTGTGATGATTCATTGTCTGGCATTTTTTTGTCTTTTGTCATTAAAGAAGTTTTAGGCATGGGTGAAAATCCAGTGATGAATTGAAAACAAAAGCTAATTATACAATGGTTCCCAAAAAGCAAGTAAAAATCATGCATAAAGTACTTTATAGACTTCTCAGATTATCTTGTAAAGATGTCTTTTATCCTTAGGAAAGCCCTTTACATCACCTATGTAGAACATTTGGGTCCCTTAGCATGGGGAAGTGTTACTTTCTGTTTCTCCTTGAGCCCACTGTTTTTTAATTGTTGTTCTCTCGAGCAGATTAGACAGAATGGAGAGAAATTTGATTATAGTCTTGCCCTAAGCTCAGACTGTTTCTGTAGTATTCATAAGAACAAATGTTTTATGCATAATTGTGCATGAACATTTGATGAACTTTGGATTTTCATCTGATAAGTCATAAACAGACTACAGAAAATCCTTTATATTCCCATTTAGGCAATAACTGTCCTCCAGCTTATTAATGTTTATAGTTCTGTCAGAAGAAAAACTGTGCCGTGCTCACAGAAATAATAGGTGAGTGAGGTTCAAGAGCCACCCAGTGGTTTAAATTGCCTGCATCAACCACTCAGAGACCTGCTACAGGATGGATCTACACGTCAATGGGAAAAGGACCAAAACCAAGTGTATAAAACCTCCATAGCTAATAATTAATTACACCCTGCTCTTAATACCTTGAGAAAAAATGATACTTTCCTTGGTTCTTAGTTAAAATGCAAGAAGCAAGTCTCTTTTTCATACAAAGACATGCCATGTATTAAGATGCCCTGTCAAGGACCTACCTACATACACAGTTTTGGGCTTGTTGTTTCGGCTGGGTTTTGCACTCTGTTTTATCTGTGGGTGGCTGACTACAGCCATCCTTCAAATGAGTTTTATCATTTTTATGTCTATCAAGCGGTCTGTGAGGCAAGCGGCAGGGCTGCAGACTCTGCCCCGAGCTCTCCATAAGGAATTCCTGTTACCGAGAATTCTGCTTCTCTTCTCAGCGACCCATTTCTCCCCAGCTTCCTCTGAGGTGCTTAGACTGGCAGAAGGAAACAGAGCCAAAAATTTTTGTAGGTGAGACAGGACAATTAAGCTGGAACTGTCTAGAAAGACATCAAAGCAGCCCATCAATCATTTACCCTACTGAGATAGCACCAAATATTTGAAGTTTTTAAGTGTTTCATCAAGCTTTTGTTTTCTGTGGGTTTTATTTTGCTCAGACTTCACAAGTGATAACCATACATAATAGAATCTCATGATTGTGCTATGATGTTTTCATTTTTTCCTTTAAATGAACAGTATTTCACTGTACTGCTAAGCTAAATCATTGTCCCTAGAAAAGCTTTTCTCCCTCCTAAAACTAGGGTGTGAGGGAGAGGCAGATTGTCTCCCACTCAGTTTCTTATAATCTCTTGTGCTAGTTATACAAAGATGAATATTCTGAATATTTAAATACTCAAAATTTATAGCTAATAATCAACTCTTTTTTCCTTTAAAAAAAAAGAATAAAAAGTATGACAGGATAATTCTAGGACCAGCTGAAACCCTTTCCAAAAAAATGAATTGTGTAGTTGTCAGATTTTTCTTCCTTGCTCTTTTTGCGGTTTTATGAACACCATTAAACTTTTACATTCATTGCAGATATTGTCTGAAGAGATCACAACTGTTTCCATTAATTCAGTAAACTTTGAGGAGGACACTAAAGCCTCAGGTGTTCTGGAAATATTGAAGTTCCATTAACTGCAAAAAATGTAATTCGTTTTGTATTTATGATTCCAAGCAAGTACCAGTTTATCCTAGCAAGCTGCACTTCCTTGTTCACTCAATGATAGAAATATCCAAATAATTAAGGAATAAATAGGAGGTGAGGGATGGGGGGAGAAGGGGGAAACTTAAGCCCAGAGAAGAGAAGAGGCAAGAATAATATTTCAAATTATGTATTTAAGTTAAAAAATGACACGCTGCTCTCTCACTATAAACTAGTCAAGGAGTTTGTCCTGCTTCTAGGAAGAGCTGTATTTTCATAGATGCAATAATAATAAATACATTTTATTTTCACTTGAAGATGGTGAACATTTACAAATACTTTTGCACTCTTCCTAGTTATTTAAATATTTTTAATAGTCAACCTTTAGTAACTGTACAGTGGCCCATTATTTGCAAGATTGGTTTGCCAGCTGTTTCAAGTCAATGCAAAGTACTAAAACCTGGTTAATAAGAGGACCATGCCACCAGCGTAGGAAATGAACTACAGGGACATGGAAAGTAGTCACTAGGAAAGAGCACTTCAGGGATGAATAGGACAGTCATGTCAGATAAAATACTTTTTGAGGTAGCCCAAAGGATCTTTGTGGGACTGTGAGGGCAAGGCAATAGCCAGCAGCTATGGGGACCCTTTATCCTGCAGCTAGACCTTTTTGTCAAAGTTCGCTTACAGCCCTTTCTTGCTCCTAGAGCTCCACAAGCACCAGAAGCCTGGGGAAGCCTGACTATGGCTTGTCCCTCAATGTAAAATCCAGTGGGAACATTGGTCAGAGGCTCTCTGTTGAGCCCTCTATACCTGTGGCATCTTCCCCTAGAGCACAGGCTGCTGCAGTCACTAGAGATGGGCCAGCAGAGTAACGGCCTGAGCACCTAAAAAGTAGTGGAGTGAATCTGCAAATATTCACATGATGACCTTTCCTCTGCTGCCTTTATAATATTTGTAGGCAATTAATTATCATTGACACCTCTACCCTTCTAATTAAAACTGGCTAACAAGCTCAACTAAATATTTAACAATTTTTTTAAAAGATGCTACAGAATATTAATATTCTGGCTTTTACCTGGCTACAGTAATAGAAACCAGAAGTAAATATGGTCTGTACTGTCTCTTCAACTCCTGCATACCTGACCACGACAGCAGGTTTGCTGCATATTTACCAGTCATGTTTCACCAGCGTCTGAAGGCAGTCTCACTTCTGCATTGTAACAGATTGATGTGCCCAAACATATCTTTCCGTTTTGAGAATCAGTAGTTCATTTCTTCCATAACAATGAGTGCAGATGTGCTTATAGAACTGCTGATAAGGTTCTGAGAGCTACCCAGAGTAACAGCCCCCTATGATAGGGGGAGTCCTTTGCTGAATGACTAGATAAATGCTGGGTTCTGGACAGATAGGTAGCTATACATTAATCAATATAGGCATGTGTCTCTCCAGGAGCTAGGGTTTAGTGCTCCCTTAAAATTAAATTTGTGCAACACCTTGAGTGAAAAGCCTCACTTCTTATTCTTCCTGCATCACAGGTTGCTCTTGGAGGTGACGTATGTTCAGATCTGAGGTGAAAGTAAATACCGCTTGCACATATGCTTTGCCCTGTTTTTTGGGGAGAGTGGACTATATGGTTGTGGGCCTGTTGTCAGCACAGTGGACAGTCTGGCAGACATCAGTGTGACTGGCTGGCTCTCCAGCAGTGAGAGACACATTTGGACTGGGAGCTCTGCTGCTGATTAAGCCTGTGGCTGTACTGCAAGGACAGAAAGGGAGCACCCATCCTTCCCTACAAGGACTGGGAATGGCAAAGACTTCAGGTATAAATAACATCAGCAAACAGTATTAAAAAGGCTGGGTTTCCTTTGATGCACAGTTGTGTAAGAAGGACAAGAGACAAGATGCAATGGAAAGTAAAAGTAAAGCTTTCACCAAGCAAACTCATTGTCGCCATGATCATTGTCACCACGATGACCAGGCTCTTGCAACACACCGATATGCCTGTAAAGCTAGCTGTCTCGGACTCCTATTATTCTGCTACCACCTGCTTTTGCTTTTTTTTCCCCTTAATGTATATGTCTATGCATCCCTTAATCTCTTTTAGTCTAAAAAGAAAAAAGTCACAGCATGTCAGTGTATTAAGAGAGGGTCCATATGATCACCAGCATGTATGGAAAAAGTTCTGTGAGAGTCTCAAGCGCTCTTAGGAAAAATGATTTTACTTCTTTTTATGTAGATCAGGACAGACTCTTCACATCTGTTAGTCTGTAACAGCAATCCTATTAATGTCAGTGGGGTAAGATTAGCTTTTAGCTGTGCTCAACAATAAAATGCTTCATCTCATTTTGCTTAGCGTCCTTCTTCCTTTGTGTGCTTCACTATGTACAATCTCTCACACAGAAAACCATGCTAGTAATACTGCAACACAATTAAATTTGTCATCTGCCATCGCTGATTACCAGAGCTTAACAATCAGTCCGAGGGGTTTAGTTTTGGATTTTTGGAGATAGGCTGCACAAGATCAGATGCCAGAAGGAATGAAAGTGCAGGGGAAAAAAAAAAAAAGCTGTTGTGAAAAAACCGTTCCTGGGAATGCTTTTGTTGAGAATAAATATAGTCTCATACAAAAGCTAAGATCTAGGGACCTGATCTAATCTCCCGAAATGAACCTGAGATCCTGAAACGACTTTCTGATGATATTACACAATCATGCACATTTCTCAACCTTTGATGACAGGAAAACCTCAGAGTATCTTTAAAAATATTTAATATCAGATTTCATATACGTTGTCTGCATAAGAAATTCCTTTTAATGAAAAACGTCAAGTTTTAAAATACACAAAACCAAACTCTCTTCACACTAGGTTTCAAGTCAGATCTTTCAAAAACTGCAAGATTTGGAGCAAGCCTATCTATCTAAGTCAGCAGTGGTCGGTGTGCTCGTTTGGAAGAGGCCCCATTTCAAATTTCTTCTTTGGACCACAGTATGTGCCATGGGCAGAGGAGCCTCAAGATCCTGCCTGTTTTTACATGTGCATATCTGGATTAGACCACAAACCTTGTCCTAGAACTGAGAAACATTTTTAAGGTAAATGTCAGTGAACTAAATCTATTTTTATAACAAAAAATTTGGTTACAAAGAATTGTCATCTTCTGCCAAAATTCTCACAGCTGTAATTAATTTCACTTTTGGAAGAGCTGAGTGTGTTTCCCATTTACATTATCAATTAGTATTTCTGCCTTACAGCCTTCATTGTCCCAGCCTACCACATGCCACCAGCTATCATCACAGCGCAGCGAGCACGCACCCAGCCTGGCTTCTATGGAGCAGCAGTGAGTAACATAATTATTATTCCGAATGACAAAATAACTACCTTCCTATCTCTATATTTAATGACACAGCATTAGCTATGGGCCTTTGTCACCCCTAAAGAGAGACAAATACAAGAAGTGCCTGTATTTCATAGATAAAATTGAGACTTTCCAAAGCTTCATTAGCACTGACATATTGTCTATGCAGCATAACAGCATAGACGTGCCTAATTTGCTTTTAAGTGAGACACCTTAAGTACTACAAGGAGTATGGTGCTGCGCTCAATATTTGGATAACATACATAGCTAAGTTGACTTCAGCGCTCGTAGTACTCAAGCTGACAGCTCAGCACAACAGGTAGGCAGACCTTTACTGTGAACACTCAACAAAAATCAGCAACGTATGAAACGTTGTACCCACAGTTCTTTTTAGCAGGTGCTGTGTAAACAACTGGAAAACTCTTTAGGGAAACTGTTTTAAAAACTCCAGTATGATCTCCAACAGTTAAGAAGGGCCCAGGATGGCAGATGTCATGTCTATAGTATAAATCCGGTGAATGAATCAGTGGTGGTTGTGGCTCTGCCTGCTACAGACTTTGCCAAATGCAGGCCTGGGGCCAAGAGCACACGATGCATGCAGTTTGCCACCCTGCACCCAGAGGGAACTACTGTCCCAGGGGTACCCAGCTCCTTCCCCACATGGCTCCTGTCACCCCTGGCACAGGAGCAAACCCAAGAGGTGGCAAAGCTGCTGCTGCCTCTGTCACCACCCAGCGAGCTCCTTGCAGCACAGGCACAAGAGGCAGCCTCTTGGTACACTGCTCTGCCTACAGCTTGGTCCTCGCCTGTTCTGTCAAGACTCTGCACCATTGGCACTTACTGGTTTTGCCTTTTAGAGCTTAACTTTTCAAGCCCCAACACGTTGCAGAGCTGAGTCTCGGAATGTGCTCAGACTTCCTTTTCTATGGATGATGCTATGCAGGCAAGTTGGTCTCAGTGAAACACTGGAATACTCAGCTGATCTGGAAATGCAGCATCTGACAAAAGTTGTAGATTCTTCATTCATGTACGCTTTGCCAGCAGGTCATGAATGGCTGAACAAGAACTGGGGCAGACAAACCCTGGTTGCTTAGGGGGGACCTGAATTTTGGAGAGGTGAATTGAAATTGTGGATAGGGTGACTGGGGAGGAGAAAGAAAAAAAAATAAATATGCATTCCTAGCACACTAATGTATCTTTTAAACATCAGGTCTCAAAAGCAAATGCTTTCTCAGTGTTTTTTTCAGGAGACAGTGATGACAACTGATAAACAGGATGCTTTATTCAGCAGTGGAAAACTTCTCTTCTTGTCATATCAGATTATTTTTACTATTAAGAACAAGCTTTGCCACCGTATGAATTAAATTTGGAGTAGAAATGGAGACTTCTAATTTAGTTTTTCATTTGTGGAATTACAATTCCTTTGTATTCCATAGCTTTCTCCCTATCCCATTGCTCCTATTTTTTCTAGTACCAAAATCTAGCTACCAAATCTAAAGGTAAACTGAGTGAACTTCAAAGATTAATTTCTTCTTGAATTTTTACTTTTCTCACATCCCTCTTGCTGGGTCACAGCAAAAGAACTGCTCAGAGAAAGCAAAAACATATTATAGTTTGTGTGAAGAAAAAGATCAACTTTCCATTCCACATCTTCTTGTCATAACCAGGTCACCAGCTGACATTTGGTGTAGTTCAGTTTCATTTCTGAGCAGTGGCCAGCACATTTAGCTTGTTTGAAATAAACAAACAAACAAACAAATAAATAAAGGCTTCAGGGTTTGTTACACCTTAAAACAATCAAAGCATAGAACTGCAGGGAGAAGCTTGCCTGTAATGCCTGGCCTTGAGCTGTGGGGAGGAGGAGGAGGTAGCTCTTCCCAGGAACCTCACCAGCGTGTTGGTTGTTGAAGTCCCAGCAGCTAGGAACAGGGGAACAGCTAAAAGGTCCTGAGCAAATGAGGCTTCAGGGAAACAGAAGTTCCCCAGAGCAGAGTGCCACCTGCACCTTAGTGCCAAGAATGTGCTGTCAAGATGCTGAGTATCATCATCCTCCTGGAAGTCTTTCCTTTCATTCAGCTACAGGATTTTTTTTGGAGAATCTTCTGGGGAAAATGCCAACATGCAAATATTTGTACCCTTCCCCTCTGCCCTTCAGTGCAACATCTGCAAAGCACAGCATTTTCCAAGACATGCATGCCTGTTTGCTGCAGTCCTGACTGGCTCTCTCTTCTTTTCCTCAGTCAGCAGTTCAAGTTTGAAAATGCAACTCATTCTCGTTCACATTAGTCTTCCTTCACTCATGTTCCAGACGTTGGATGGCACTTGCGAGGAGATGAGGACATGAAGTGGCATTAGCTGTCTGCCTGAAGTTGAATAATCTGAACCAGAAATCCTCCCTCTTATGCTCACCTGGCCCATTCTCACCCCCTGCCCCACTACAGCAATGATAGAGGTCACTTTCCTCAGTTTTGCTGTGTAGTTTTGCCTTACTGGAGATACTTTTGCCCCAAGGCATTCCATGTGCTCCCCTAGCTTTATCCCTACTCCCATCACCTTCCTTAACTGGCTACAGTTCAGACCATGGCTTTGCACGCAGCTCCCCAGGTACTGCCCAACCATGCCACAGCACACTGAGGTAACCACTGCTAGCTCTGGGAGGGTTTAGCTGGAAAGAAAATGGAGTGGGCGGGAAGAATTTGGGTGCTGGCTAAACACAGTCTCACAGGTAGCGTCTAGATATCAGGAGTGAACAGGAAGAAGTAAAAAGGCGAGCAAACACGGGCCAAGCTATCCCCAGAGCAAGGCCATGTGCCAGTCTCTAGCTTGGAGGAGGCTAAGGATGTGAGAAGTGCCCTTGGCAGAGTCCCAAAGCCCAGGGACCCCACAAGGTGTAGCGGTGTGCTCACCCCTCCCCTCTGACTCCCCCTCCCTTGACCTCTTTCAAGTGATAACCACCTGTGGCAGTCGTGATAGATGTGTTTGGTCGTGAAGGATGCACCCAGTGGATGTGGGGGAGACAGATAGCCAAGGGCTACTGTGGAATGTGCCCACCTAAGCACAGTGGTCGGTATGCAGATATGACTATGAGCCAATTATCTTACCCCCATCAATAGTGAGCAGCCCAAGAGCCCTTTGAGCTCTACTGCACAGCAGCAAGCTGCACACCAGGATCTCCCCTTGAGCAGGGACACCTCTCAAGGTTACTCCTCGAGGCTGAGAGATTCCTTCCCACAACAGCTTCTCTGTAAGTGGCTAACAGCATGCTAAACTCTGAAACCTTAGCTAAGTGATATAAAGGATTGATTGCACATACGTAATCCTTTAGACATAAACCATTGACCAAGTCTGGGACTAGGACTGGATCCAGCCGCACCTAGACTCTTCTCTGAGGAAGGAGTTTTCTTTTCTGAACCTCATGACTCAACGGGAGGGTCTCCCTGTCAGCTTTGTCTGACCCTGTCCTCTGTGCAGTAAATAACCAAGTGTACCTTGCCATCGAACCTTATAAACTATTGTCGCATTTACCACTGAGCTTTGTTAACTCACTGTTTTACACCAATAAACTATAGCTTTCGCCTCCCTCCATCTGCAACACGAGGTGAGCTGGAAGGGAGCATGGGGGCTGGGCCCAAACCCAGAGAGCCAGCCCAGCCTGCTGCTGAAGCATTTCTCTGGTACTGTAGTTGGATGCTGTAGAGCAGATTTGTTAGAGAACAATAATTTATGACTCCCTTTCACATTTTGAGAAGTTTGTTGTCCTTTACTATCTCTGCTAATCCAATCTATCTCATTCAGTCCTTACAATATCACCTGTGAATGTGTTTATATGCTGCCTCTATTTTGTTCTCATTTATCACTAAAAAGCCACCTCCACACTATTCAGTTCAGCCAACATGAATCACACCATATCCTCTGGCAGATATTACTGAGTCTGCTGTAGCAAAATAATGGTTTTGGAAGAATATGGAATACCCAATTTATGAAGCATTTCTGTGGTATATCTGTGTTGATACAAGATGACTGAGGACTCAGTATAAGAATTTGCAGTAGTCATTTAACCTGAAAACACTTCTGCCTTCCCTCTACATTTCAAGTACTGCTTTTTAGCTATACTGATATATTTTGACATCAGAGTCCCAGAAAAAGATCATTTTAAATAAAGAAAAGAATAAAATAAGTTTTCTGAGATGCCTAATATGAATGACCTTAAGTTTCAGAACAGCAGCACAAAAATTTGAACAAGCACATTTGAACGAAGGAGAGAGCTGGCGAAATTTCTTGGCATCAATGTAGGCAAAACACTATTTAATAGTATAATGAAAAGGGATATCTGAGGCAGCTTAGACGTAGCCCCAAGAGGGCTGTTGGTCTATGCAGCTGCCTTGTAAACACCATGCTAAGTCAGCCAGGAAATGTCCAGGCCCTGAAACATTGACATGACAAGATACAGGGAAACAGACAGATACAGGACAGCCGGGCTGGGATTTCTACATTTCCACCTGGGATCTTGGAGCAAGAATGGAAAACTTCCACAGAACGGCAACAATGCTGGTTAAATTTTAAGTGTTTCATCTCAGGAACAACTGAAAAGAGACTTCAGCTCTGTTAGCTTTTTTTTTCATTTAGGTAACAATATTGCCAGAGTGTACATATTCATCTAGTTACTAAAAAATATTTCTGTTAACGAAGGAGCTGGGGACACACCTAACATCACGACAATACAATGTGTATAGTTTTAAATCTGGCTTATCCTAAGTGCTTCTTTTTCATACAAATTGAGTTTTCACTAGCTGCCTAGGTCTACAGGTACAAGATGGAAAGAGCCTGTTTCAGAGTGACACAGAATGTTTAAAAGACTGCTAAAACACAGGCAGGATCCTGTCCTGGAATCAGATAGTCAGTGTTTGAATGAGGCTCTTCATCTCCTTCATAGGCTGTCTCATACAAAATCAGTATATTGCAAATTTCTAAGAGATGGCGGTCTTAGCACACGAATCCTAATAAAAATCTCTTATTAGGACAGAAAAATCAATGTGTAGAAAAAACTTGAATAATATATTCATTATGAAGTGAATGCTGTTTTTTTAAAAAAAAATCCTTTCTAATATTCAGCTTTAGTGACAATGTGCATTGATATCTTGAAGAATAAGTTATTTTTAAGCAAGGTCATATTTGTTAATGGTTACAATAGCTTTTGGGGTTCCCTTTATTGTATGCAGGCTCATAAATTTTATCACATAGAGACAAGAATCTCTGGCTTTTATGTGTTACACAGATGTGGGTATGAAAAAACTGTGCTGGAACTTCTGAAATTCTTTTGGACTTCCAGTGCTGTAAATCAGAGAAGAATTCAGGAAAATAAAAAATGAAAGCCTTAAGCCTCTAAGCTTTTGCACAGTGTATGGTTTGGCCATTGATCAAAGCAACAGAGGCAAAAGGAGGAGCTGCAAGAGTGCCGGTGGGTGGGTTAGTGACTGCACTTTCTCTTGTGCTCTGACTACTTTTATGCACTCTTTCTGAACATGCTTACCAATATAACCTCCTGTCTGCAATATTGTTCAGGGATTTGACTGACAAGGTCTGGCTGGAGAGCATATAAGGAAAATGAGCTTCAAACCTATAAACATTCATACCAGAAACTTGACATACATCCAGAACAAAATAGAAGCTTTGAGTGGCTTGTGGCTTAGCCACAAAACAGCATGATGTCTAGCTGATAGAGGCCCAGAAAAGACACATTCATATCAACTACTGCATGACTATTTTTGAAAGCGAATGATTGAGAAAATTGCAGCCTACTACCCGTTCATACAGAAGGAAATTAAATTCTACAATAAATGACTTACTGTTATTCACTGAGATCCAAAGAGTGGTTTAGAACTGCTTATAAAAGGAAACTCACACAGAAATACTTACCTAATCTACTGAAATCTCGCGAGAGCAGAGAAAGTTGCAGCTATATTAATATTGTATATTCATTAAATGGAAGGACAGGACTGACAGCCCTGGAGAGATTTGCAATGAATAATTCTTTCAGAATTAAATGTGCAAATCAGAGCAATTAAACTATGAGCCACTCAGACACATTTCAAGGCTAAATGTTAACACCCTGTAGGAATAAGAACAGACTGCTTCCTGAGAGTGCAACAAGTTTTACTTTAGAGTTTCTCAGTTTGTACATCCTATAGGCTACAGCCTAAAGCTGACTGGTCTGTGTATAACATCCTCTCCCATGAGACTAGGTAGGGGCATCTTTTTTATCCACCCCTGTATCTACAGTAGTTCTACGTAACTGCAAGAGAGGACTAAGACATTTCTTAAAGCTGGATATAAAGAGATAAAATTTCCTTTTGTTTTTCCTCTCCTCCTCATCCATCTAACTGTATGAGGTTTAACAAGGCCAAGTGCTGGGTCCTGCACTTGGGTCACAACAACCCCATGCAACGCTACAGGCTTGGGGAAGAGTGGCTGGAAAGCTGCCCAGCAGAAAAGGACCTCGGGGTACTGGTCGACAGCCAGCTGAATATGAGCCAGCAGTGTGCCCAGGTAGCCAAGAAGGCCAATGGCATCCTGGCTTGTATCAGGAATAGAGTGGCCAGCAGGAGTAGGGAAGTGATTGTGCCCCTGTGCTTGGCACTGGTGAGGCCACACCTCGAATCCTGTGTTCGGTTTTGGGCCCCTCACTGCAGGGAAGACGTTGCGTTACTGGAACATGTCCAGAGGAGAGCAGCAAAGCTGGTGAGGGGTCTGGAGCACAAGTCTGATGAGGAGCGGCTGAGGGAACTGGGGTTGTTTAGCCTGGAGAAGAGGAGGCTGAGGGGAGACCTTATCGCCCTCTGCAACTGCCTGACTGGAGGGTGTAGTGAGGTGGGTGTTGGTCTCTTCTCCCTGGTAATGGGTGATAGGATGAGGGGAAATGGCCTCAAATTGTGCCAGGGGAGTTTTAGGCTGGACATTAGGAAATTTTTTTTCACTGAAAGGGTTGTAAAGCATTGGAAGTTGGAAATAAGAAAAGATGTGTACCACCTAACTCATTTTTCAACAGCAAATACCAACAGCTTAAAAATGATGGGATGCATATTAAAATAGCAAAAAGGGGAAATGAAACTTATGGTGATGTTTACTCTGATATTTCTCTTTAAAGAAGCCACAGTTGCTACTTACCATCACCGGCTGAAACTTACACAGAAATCCAAGTTATCTAAATAAAAGTCATGATGGCCTTAGTCACCTAGAAATTAATTAAAGTTTTAGTGGTGCTAATAACTATTAATTAGCATGAGTGGAATAATGAACTTTCTGACTTTATGATTTTTCTGATTTTTTACTTTCTGCTTTAGATCTTTTTAGAGGGCAAGTAGAGCATAGCAGTATGGAATAATGATTATGAATTTCCTTACACTTTCATAGATTACTCCATTACTCTTCGCTTGAAATGAATGTACTGTGCTCTGTTCTGGCCCGGGAAAATAAGACTGCCAAAGATGTTCTATTTCATCCTAGCAACTGTTTACCTGACCAATACAGCAACATGTAGCAAAATAAAACCCACACAACAAACATCTACTTTTACAAATGGAAAATTGCCAGGTAAATTTTAAGTTGAAGAGCTCTGGTAAGAGGTGACTTCAACAGAATCACAATTTTTAAAAGAGTTTTCCTAAAATTCAGAAGTTTTCCTCCCTACTTTTGTTCTGCACACTTCACTGCCAATATAAAAATCAAAAGTAGGCATAAAGGTCAGTCAATATGCTGGGGAAGTATCAGTGATCTTTTGATCTACCCTTTTCTATTACTTGACAAATTACAGGTCCTAAAACAAAGAATAGGAACCATTATAAATATTATGGTGTGTTCCAGGACATAGTTTTCATAAACTTTTTGAGTCAGAGTAATAGAAAGACTAAGCAAACAGCCTATATGTCCTATTGGAATACTGTGACTTAAGTAGCCTTTGGGTTAAAATAACACAAAGAGGTGGTTTTGGTTAAAACACATGAGGAGTTTTTTTCTTTCCAGGCCATATCCATGAGTCTGGAGAGCCACTCATCCTCCAATGAACTTCAGTAGAATGGGTCCCACCTACCTCCATGAGTTTTGACTCCATATTCCTTGCAGACCTGATCTCTTCATTGTGAGCTTATGATTTTCAATATTCACACTTTCCCTGCCTTTTTTCCCATCCAGCCTTCTGCTTTTGAAATTGTACATGCCATCACTTCTCTGGCTCTGCTAGAAAGCCCTCTCTAGATGCATTCTAATATCATGTTTGCTTTTCTTCATGCCACATCACATTTATGACTGTTGATTATCTTGTGATAAATTCCTGTATCTTGATCTTTTTCTGTTTGCTGTTTCCAGCTAGTGAGCTTCTCCCACTTGGAGCAAAAATGTTTATTCTTAAATTCATGGCATTGCATGTAGCATTGTTACATTTCATTTCATTTCCTTTCATTTTTATTATTTTTGCCCTCTGGGTCATCTAGTTCTTGCAGCAGGATACTCTGACGTTCATCTATATTCCCAGTATCTTCCACCTTGTCTCATGAGCCAATTTTATTCCCTCATTTCTAATGGGGACAGGGTCATTAAGGAAAACACTAAATGTGCTGGGTCAATGTAGGATTCTTCTTTTGCCAGTCTTGATTTTTCTCCTGCTATGCTGTCAGCCTTAGTTCCTTGAGAAATGCTGACAGCTACTCCAGTCCAACAGCTGCATTTTCTTTTTATGAGTGGACCTGGCCAGAAGGTGCCATAGTCCTGGTTGGGGTGCTTTACCAGAACTAGATATCACAGAGACAAACAGAGAGTCTGATTTGGCTCTGACAAGTTCTGCATTTTTAATTCAAGTGAAAGAAAGTGTGTTTGTTCCTAGGAAACCTGGTTATTTGCCATCCCTTACTTTTGATGCTAAATGACACAAGCCTTTTTTTTTTTTTTTTTCTGACAGTCACAAGCACTGGCTTCATATGAAGATTGACCTTTACTTCATTACTGATGATAAGCAAGCTCTGAATGTGTATTTACTTAGCTCATAGATACCCACAGGGACTTCATACAGAAATAGACTGTGGCTCTGGAAATTGCACAGGAAGAAATGAAAAGTCTAACTCAAAGTGTTTTGATTTCACTTGCTAATCTCCAGGGGGAGGAACCCCTCTCATCTCTTCTGGATAGAGAATCAAAGACAGTTCTTCACTTTTTATGTGAGAAGGTCATAAAAGCTGATTAACCAGGCTGAAATCTCTAAAATATTCAGGGAAAAAAATAAGACTGGGTGGAAAGCTTAACAAAGCACTTCAAAATGGAAAATATAATTATGTTTTGAAACATGTCAGTTTTGGCAAAATTAATTTCTTGTTGAAAAAAGATAAAATACTCTTGAAATGTTCTCAGATTTATCGTTCCAGAATGGAATATCTTAATCTTTCTACTCTGAAACATCTTTTAAAAATTTTTTAAAAACATGTGTATTGTAAAATACTGACTACTCATTTTGAGCAGTTTTACGGCTTTTCTCAGTTTAGGAAGAACGCATTTTTGACGGGGTCAGATTTCACTGACTGATCTTGTTTATCTATAGGTACATACCAAATCTCTTTCTTGTGTACAGGAGGAACTGATAAAGTAGAGTCTTTTTTTTCTGCTCACCCCAGCAAATACCTTTTGATCATCATTCCACCCAAAAGCCATTCCCTGAAGTGTTTCTGAAGTCTGGACACCAAGGCTGGCTCAGGCTGTCACCTGAGGCTGGGGCTGAAGGAAGTTTTGGCTGCTGATGATCTTTGGAGCCCGTGGCCTCCCACTGGCTTGTCATCAGCTACCCAAGGAATCAGCTCTTCAGATCTCCTACTCTAACTGTATGTGTAAGCACTCCTAAGCTGTTTCCACAAGAAGTGTTTGTTGGAGAGTGGCAGTAAAGACAGAAAGGTCTGAATTTATGGCAGAACTGAAGAGGGTTTAGCATGCACCGTTCCCTCTTGTAATGCAGTCCAGGCCCTGTTACTAAACAGCAACTGATAAAAGCATATACACAACTTCATCTGCTCTTTAGTATGAAGCTTCAGAGCTTTCAGTGGAAAGCACAAAGTCACTGCCTGATGCCACTGTGAACAGTGGAAATTGTGTACAGTCACACTTGGAGGAATTAAATAAAAAATTTGACATGCTGCAACCCTCTACGTAGACAGTAGAAAATAGGCTGTTAGCAGAAAGGACAGGCTGGAGATGATAAAGTCAGTCAAAAGTAAAAGTGGTTTAAATGGAATTGAAGTGTAGGGCCACCAGAGTTCATAAAAGGCAAGCACTCCTTTCTGAGACTGGTGCTGCCATAAGGTGACACTTAATGAGAATTCACTGTCATGCTGAGAATTCAGTGCTGGTCTGGTTTACTGCCATGCTAGGAACATGCACCCTTTTGCTTACTCTGAATTTAAGCAGGTATTATCTTAGTTATGTTTAAAAGGTCCAAATTATTTAACGGAGAGATTAAGATCCAGGACATAAACTGTTTTATGTTATCAGAAAGGGAAATTAGGGACTTGCAGTATTATATGCTTATTTTCATTTTCCTTCAACCTACATGGAAAAATATGCTTTTGTTGAATCGCAGTTTTGGAGTAAGGCATGAACTCCTTGCTGGATTTCTATAGCCTGCAGTATGTAGGAAGTCAGATTAGATAATAAAAAAGGTCCCTTTTGAGCTGTAGGAAGTCTTAGAACTGTCAGAATTGCTCTACAGTGCCACCTAATGACGCAGAGAGGTTCACATGAGATCCATTCTCAAGACTCAGTAGCATGCAGGTCGGCAATACACAACAATCAATACTTTATGGATTCTACAAGTATCTTTAAAAAGGTGTTTCTCCTCTAAACCATATGAAGCCGTATCCTTTTTATTCAAATAGCATTCAGAAATACAAAAAAACCCATATGTGCAAAAGGAAACCTTAGGTATCTACTGTGTGCATACTAAACAAGCTGTTAGCACTTTACCTTCCTTTTGCATACCTGCAAAGCTATGTAAGTTCTTTGGCAGCAAGAAAAACAGAAAATCCCCTTAAGACATAGATAATATTTTAGCACATGGAAAGGAAGGCTTGTAATAAAATACTAGTATGAATACTCTGTCTGCAGGGAAAAAAAGCAGATCTTTTGTAACCTTTCTCTGTGATGCAGAAATTAGTTGTATTCAGAGACAGATGCTTTCCGTTAAAAACCTGTCAGCCCTGTGTATTTCCTTTGTTAACCTTGCTGGGAAATGTGTCATGGTGCCTAAGAGACTACTTTCAGACCATAGCAGATAACTAGGGTAATTTTCAGATGTTTGTGTTCGGTGTGGTACACCATCAGCTGTCAGTACTACCATCACTTAAGGAAACGGAATGATTTGAAAATGTTTCTGAGTTAATTTGGTTATTTTCCTGGTTTCCTCTGAATTCTATAGATTTCTTGACCACAAGAGAATATTCTTATCACCAAAGTGGTCTTCCTGTATAGCATATGGTGTGCTGGAATCTGCATCCTTTAGGAAAAAAAAGTCTAGGAGTGGAGTCAAGCTTTCTGTGGTCTTCAGCTGTTTAAAACTGTTTCTGCTCACAAAGTCCATGTCTAAGGAGCAGCTGCAGTGACTGCCCTTGCATTGGCCGGCTCCTGTTGCTACACTGTTCTATTGTATTTTTCATTTTCTGATTTGTGTGTGCTTCCTGACGTGGCCTCCTTGCCTGGTCAGGGCTGTGGGCCAGTGCTCTTACTGGACTCGGGTGGTAGTGGTGGTGGGGGGGGCAGAGTCTCCAGTACGCAACAACCATGTTGGAGATCCCTGAACTAGCTTCCAGAAAAGGGGTATAGCTGCATGATGCAGCAGGGCATCTGCTGGAGCCATCAGCAGCTGCCCTGAGGTCAGAATTGCTGTGTTATCATGTGGCTCTATATCCGGGCACTTCCAGAGCAGCTTATTCAGTAGCAGTTGGTCTAGTTTCAGCATGATCTGGGGGACCCTTATGTTTCAACCCATGCAGACAGTGATGTACTTACGATAGCATTTTGCTGGCATAATTAGACGCCACGTTGAAAACCTCTGAGAGCAAAATATTCTCTGCCAGCTAGTCATCTGATTAAATGGAATTGTTAAATAATCAGGTTATGAGCACTTAGAGGATAATAAGGTGGTAAATCAAGAGCTTAAATGTGTTTGTCAAAAACAAACACTGTCAAACCAGTTTCTGTTTTTAAAGGGTGCTCAGGAGGAAAGGTGGCAGTAACAGTCATTACACATTTGGACCTAAGAAGAAGTGCTGGACATTTGGACCTAAGAAGAGGTGCTGGCGATGCAGTAAAGGGGTCTGGACTGAACAGTTATAAAACAGATACACAGAGAACAGTTTGTAGCTGAATTTGATGTCAAACTGGAAGACTGTCTCATGTGAGGCTCCACAAAGGTCCAAACTGGAGTCACCACTGGTCGATATTTTCATCAGCAACTTGGATAACAGAATGCAGAGTGATTTATAAAGGTTTTAGCTGACACTAAGCCCTGAGAAGGGTTTGGAGGACAGGCTCAAAATTCACATGATGAGACATGGCTCAAAAGCAGTTAGGTTAAATTAAATAAAGATATATGTAAAGTACTGCACTGAGAAACAAAATGCTAATGAAAATCAGAAAATGTAATCAGATGCATGGGTCCATGCTGGTCCTCTGAAATCAGAAAAATTCTGCCCAAGTAACCTGCTCAACTGGCTATGCAGACTGGCTAAGTGCTGGCCAGTGTTAAAAGAGGCTGATGCTTGAATTATTGAACACACATGTGTGTACAGCATTTGGTATACTTCCAGATGAAGGAAGCAACAGTAAAACTCTCATTCTCTGTGAAGAATGAGGACATAGCCTGTGTGTAGATATCCTTCCAATATTTTGTTAGTTCAGTTTTGACAGAATCTGTGTGAGAATCTAAGTCAAACATCTCATCTGGTGCTAATTTCTTTTTGCTATTGTTGTTGGAACGGCAATTCTTATTTGTTTTATCAGCCTGATAATTGCTACAAAGAAAAAAAAAAAGGAAGAAAAAGAATGCCAAAAAAAATTATTCACAATCCTTTTTCCAGTGATTTTTTCTATTGCTGTTCCTCCAGTTCAAGGTCTTATGAAAAATGGTTATGTAAATGCCAAAATTTGTTACGATGGTGAATGAGCAGAACTTGTTACTTCTTATATATCAACAGAAGTGTTTCCCAAGTGCCAAGCATTTCCACAGGCACAGTACCTAGTGGGAGCATTCGGATTACACAAACTCAACCATGTGTAAGTAGAATAGAAGGTTTCAGACCCCGAATTAATTTCACCTTCTTTTGGGGCTCACCATGTGGGTGCTTCTGGCTGGACTAGGGAAGACATGAGGATTTGATTCATCTGACCTAATTTGGATATGCTCTGTAGGATGAGGAGCACTGAACACTTGACTCCAAAGAGATCAGTTTGGTCTATGTTGGTTTTAAAGGGCTTCCAAGGTGGCTAGTTCAGATGCAGACACTTCAGGCTAGGTGGAGATGAACCCTATCCAGGCAGACCTGGGTTATCTGTGAAAGAATCAGAACTCAACTGGAATTTTCAGGATTAACCAGTAGAATATTCAGTCATAAATGGAGCAAGTTTTTAATGAAAATTATTTAGAATCATTAAATATGATTCCTACACATAAACTTACAAGCCAACACAAACACATCACTATAAAGCCACTATCAAGTAGGGCACAGCATCATTTTCGTAGGTGATTTCTAAATCAACATTTTCATATATGCTGTGCTGGCTACAATTGCCAGGGAACTCTAGTCTTTATTGCAGTAACATGCAATATATGACTATAGTGCAATTTCAAAATTTTAACAGTTGCTAGAGTTCTGTCACAGAGCCATTTGAAATAGTAACGCTCTGAGGGCGTGATTAAGTTTACCATAACAAATCATTATAGTTGAAAGATCTGTTTGTTGTCAAGCAACAGTGAGTGCTCTTTTGTAGGTCTCCATTAAGATAATGGTGACTGTACAGAAAATGGTTCCAAATAGTCTCAGACATTTGGTTAAATGTACTGATGATCTGTTAGAAAGAAATTGAATGAAAGAAATAAGTAGCTGGGAATAGAAAGATAAAGTAAAGAAGTCAACATGGTGTAAGGGACAACATTTCTGCATTCAGATAATTATTGTGTTGTCCATATAAGTAGTCCTCTCCTAAAATCTGTATCAAATGCCAGAAGTTGCCTCCCCATTGTAATTGATGACCTCTTGATGCATTGATGAAAAGTGAACAGTTTTTCTAATGCTTCTAATGTTATTCTAGTCAAAATATCTTGAGTCATCACCTTGATTTATAAACACTGAAACTTTAAAAAGCCTTAGTATTAGTAAACCTTAAAACTTAAGAGAATATGATAGCTCCCAAAGCTGAACAGAAAGTGATGGGAAGGAAATATTTAATTTGATTTCACAGAAACTTTTAAACCACAGTAGTTTTTTATGACTTCTGAGATTCTTCAATCCTGTTAAGGAAACCCATCATATTTTATATTAACCAGTTCCCATTCCATATTGTAAATTGCTACCTATTATGTTGAATTTCATTTTGATGTAGCCAAATTCCTTTGATGCTATAAGCTAAATAATAGTTTTGTTGATTAACTAAAAGCTGGTGTAAGTGTTTTCCATTGTTTTGCCTCACCTTCCCCTCCTTCTGTGCCTGCTTTTGAATAGATAATTCCTATTAAACCTTTTTATTCCTTCATTCCTCATTTTTCTTTGAACAGCAGCCAGTCGTCATGAAGATTGACACTATTTCATAAAATTGTCAGTGGTTATTAATTTGTAGATGATTTTTAAGACAAGTGGAAAGGCCAGATAAGCTTAATTTTCTTTGGCATATTGTGTTCTTTCACTGGCATATAAATGCTGCTAATCACCATTTAAAATTGCTCATGCTTTTTCATTCATCTGTAATTACAATTTTAAAAATCAGACACTATATCAATAAGGTGCAGTAAAAGGCTATTGCACTTTTTTTGGTGCATTAGAGGACCTAAACTCAAGGAGAGAGAAGTCTAGTAGGGCTGCATCTTTTTATACATTAAAAGTGGAAAGGGCAATTTCTTTTAGGAACTTTTCTCAAAAAAGAGCATTCTGAAAGGAATAAAAGTCTTGTCCTTCATGTAAACAAATTGTTGTTTCAACCAAGCCATCCAACATTATTACTATAAATACAATGCCATAGAGTGGCATCTAATTAAACCAAGTAATCCCACTAAATTGTGTTCATTTTGGAAGTTGTATTGCTGCAGCACAACTTCCTAATTCAAGTTAAATTACTTTAATTAATGGATTTAATTTTGGAAACATTCAAAGTGAATGCTGAATCCTTTGAGATTTATGCCAGTTTATTTCATGAACTTCTGTTATTCAAAGCTCATTGAGCTCCAATTTAGTTATTTGTAATTGCCTTTTCCATGTTCTGGAAGCTATGGAAATGCTCACCGTAATTACAGTGGGCTGAAAAGAAAAGAATAGAAGCGTAAGATGAAGCTACCTTGGTCCTGGAAATGGGACTGCTTTCTCAGTAGATGGAAGCTGTATTATTGCTTGTAACCATTTGAAGTAGGACCAGCTATTCTCCTACTCCCTTCTGGGGTCTGATCAACATCATTACCAGCACCATGAAAGAAATGTACTGAAACAAATTGCAAAGAGACATTTTTAATGGGAAAGCAAGAGGTCTAAAATAATAGCAATAAGATCGCCAGTGTCACATACTTACGAATCAGGCTCCACGAATCAAAAATAATTAAAATTATCTTTCTTGGTGTCCTATCATTTGTGTTTCCTTTGGGTAAAGACAGGATGCAATATCAAGGCTCAAGTGTTTCTGCAATATTTTTGTCTTCACCCAGAAGGTATAAAAAGTTCATTGTATGTTCATAAATATAGGAAACAGATTAGCTAAAAAAAACCTGTGCACATCTTCATATATAGTAAATGGCTCTGGACACTGCACTCTTTGCAAAGTTCAAAAAGAGTGAAAAAATAACAGTAGAATTTCTCTAACTACAAAGGGGACAATGAGTGTAGACATCATTAAATAATTTTGTCTGCACAGTTTGAGACTGGGAGGAAGTCACCAGAAAAGTTATTTCTGTTGCTTTTCTGACACAGACAGAAACAGGGAAGATCTCTCAAGAAGTATATTTCCTGGAGATTTTCCCTCAGCATAGAGGAAAGTATGCGGTCTGGTAAATCAGTTATTTTTGGACTGTGAGTTGTCAGGCTTTTTTAGTCCAACTTCATAAGTCTCTTTCATATCCTACTGCCTTTCTAATTTCAGATTGGTGAACAGGTTGTTGATTTGCATGTTTGAAGTTTATTCTCCACATAGCCATGTGCTAGAGTACACATGGTCATGGCTGTCTGCAGAACTTTAGCTCTATCATGAAAGCCACGTGCATTACATAGTTTAAATTACAGCAGATAAGCCAGTTTCCTGGCTTTCTTATCACTGACCAGGAGAAGTTGGCATCCATGTTGTGATGGATAGTGGCTGCTATGCTTACTGATATGTCATGATTTTTCTGCACGTTCAGACACTGCCTTGTTCTCACCCTCCGAACAGGAGGCTGTGGTCACCAAAATGAAGTAAACCCCTGTAATGCATCTCACCAGCAACAACCTCATAAACAATATACAGAAGGAACAGGAAAAAGCCTTACTGAAAGAGACCTCACTCCAACACCAGATCACAAAGCAAAAACAGTAGGAAGAAGACACAGGTAGAATTTGAAGCTTTTTATGTAACTCACCTAGCTTTAAAACTTATTGCCAAAATTTAAAATACTGCCAGTCTTAGGTATAAGAGCAATTGATGTCTGCATGATCCCTGCCTGCATGTAACTTGTTGGCCATCTAGAAAAAAAAAGTAGATTTAAAACTAATGGGTTGTTTTCCTAGTTTTGGACTTTCCTTTTGGCTGACTGAGCTCAGACTGTTTTAGGGAGATAGGCATCGTTGGATCAGAGACCTGAATAATGCCCAAAAAAGCACAAGTGTCTGTAAAACTGCAGCAAGTGGGTATGTCAGGAATCAAGTGATTCTGTACTGTGGAGAGCACAACAAATACTGACTAAAGGCCCTTGGTGATTATTACCATTTTGTGAAAGAACTGACTGACACCACAACCCTTTCATTTATTGGGTTAACAAGTGCATCATCAGGAACATAAATGTATGCATAAGTATAGGCATTTCCAATGCAGTCTGTGCAGCACATCTCAAAAACTTACTGAGAACAGGTATTATTCTTATGCACTGTGGCTTCGGAGTCTGGCTAAATAATGTCTGGCTAATGGGGGAAACTCTTATCTGCTGTGATATTTTACTATGAATGTTATGAGAAATCCCGATTCACATGGTGATAACAAAAAAAAAAATCCTTCACTTAATAGAAAATTTAAGTCTGGTCTTCTCCAGAATACCTTCTATCTCTGTTAAACCTCCCAGTGTGCAATGATTTATGAATTTTGAGGTTTGATCTTCAAGCTACTGTAATATTTAGTTATCAAGCAAATTTCATCCAAAAATACTGACAAGTGGAGAACAGTTAACACAGGGAAGTAATAATAAGAAATCGAGCTAGTGAAGTCTACAGCCAAAACCCAGCCCTAACTTTTCTATGGATTATAATTGTGCCTTGAATTAATCTGTTAGTAACAAATTGAAAAATAAGCACAGTGGGTAAATGTAGAGCATGAGGATTTAAAAAACTGATCAGAAAGGCTTTTTCCAGTAGAGTGACGGTGTAGTTACACATTTATGTGGTTGTACCCGCAGGTGTCTCCACGGCATTTGTCCCATTCCTATCTGCTCCTTCCCAAATTCCAAGCATGATAAAATTCTCACAGAAACACATATTTAATGCCTCTGTCTGAGGCACCAACCACATTCTTTTCTCCCATATCTCAGCAGAAGAATAAGAAAGATTTAACTACATTTCCATATAATGCATCAAACAAAAAGGAATAATACTTTAATCCCATTCTTCTGTCTAGTCAGTATAAATTCCAGGCAAAGATCTCATACAAATGTCTAGGGCATAAAAGATCTGGAACTAATAGAAACTTGAAAGCATAGTGGATAATTGGATCTATCTTCATATCCTTTTTCTTTTCACAGCTGAGGAAAAATTTGATATTTCCACATGAGATGAAAAATAATTCCTTCAACATCACGTTCCCTTTCATAGGGTCAGTTATTTCTGAGTTATGCAAGACTACAAAACATGTTTTTATTAGCTTTTTGCGGTGTTTTCATAAAACATAGGAAGGACTTAAACTTCATGAGTGTTTCAACATGTTTGAAGGCATTAAGTTTGGAAACAAGCAAATAAAAGCCGTTTAAGATGTACATCCTGAGCCAAAACTCTGCTGAAGATCTCTGGCACTTGGACTACTTCAAGAGCAGCTCCCAGCCCCTTCTTCAGAAGTGACCCAAAGAGAAGCCCAAACAAGACCCAGTTTTAATGACAATCACCAAATGTGATTTCGACAGATGAAGTTAGGACAAGCTGGAGTGGAATGGTCATGGCAACAAATATGAAGTAGCCACCATGTGCCAGCTGCCTACCGTGGTCTGGAATTACCAAGGAACTGAAGTGAAATACCCACTTTTATTGCCCTAGGCCCACGTTATTATTGCTTATGGCAATATTAAAGCAAATGCCCTTCTATGGTGATGACTATCTCTCTTCACTGACAGATAAAGATAATCCAGCATGACTAGTCTTCTAATCTAAATAATAATTATCCAAAGGTAGGCAGGATGAACTGGGGACAAAATCTATTCTTTTTTTTTTTTTCCCCAGGCATTTTTTTAGGAGTTGAAGGGGAAATCTAAAGTTGAAAAAAATGAAGAGTGCTCATAAAATTTTGTGGAAGAGCCCTCCTGTACATGAAAGACAACACACAAAAAAGCTCAAAGTTTTGTGTGGTAAAACTTGAATACAAGACAATTAAGTTCAGAAGCCTTGGCAAGATTCTGGTGGAAGTGGTTTGGAAAGGAGATTATTTACTCAGTTTCTAAGAGCTGACAGGCCAGATGGGACTAAGCCTCCAAGAGAGGGATGGAAAACAGGAGACCACTGCAGGAAGTCAAAGATGTAGCCATGTAATTCAAGCAATCAGTTTGATTTTTGCAGCAGCAGGTTGAAAGTTTTCACATGAGAAAGTATTGTTTTATGCCAAAGCCAAAAAGACGACCGTGGAACCGCAAAATTCAAGACATAGCTGTTCGGGCAAAAAGGAAGTGCTGGCCTTATGTTTTGTATATGAAAAAGATATTTTGCATAGGAGTACAGTTCTGAAAGATCTCTAAATGCATTTTACACAGAAAAAAACCCAAGAAATTATCTGAAAGAAGCTTTCTACACAGATAGACAGCTAGACAGGTACTAGATAATGTGACAGGTCTCAATTATAATCTTTTATTCAGACAAGTCTTTATCATCTCTATCCCAGGATAAAAGCAGCAGTGGTTTCCAAGTAAGGACCAAGTATAGGAACAAAGATTGCAACTACTTAAGTTGACATGAGCCCTGGAATTAAACTGGGGACAGCTGCCACAAAAGGTGTACAAGCGGTTTCCTGTAGTTGCAGAAGATGATGATGCTTCAGAGTGGTTTTTTTTAAGTTCCACTCAGACAGGATATTGATTTAGGGCTTATGGACTTTCCAACACTGCTGATGGCAGGGGTCAGGGGAAGGACCTAACCCTTCCAAAATAAATCCAAAGGAAGTACTTGCACAAGCCCACTACAATGTAAGGCAACTGATCTGTAGACAGGTTTATTTAAAACATAGGCAGCTATTACTGACAGGTATCATCTGCATTCATTACAGCAGCATTTCAAATGCAGAAGCTGAAGAAACTGTCAGCTGCCATGGAAAAACTGTAAATAAGAGCAAGTTCAGGAGCCTTATTAATGAGAAATAAAGGGCTACTGTTGGCTGTGTAAACATAGAAAGCAGTATTATCCTTCCGAATTTACTGGCAGTATGACAGGTTGTGTACAAAGACACACTATGTTGAAAGCACAAGGGATCACCATGCCACTTTGGTTTTGAGGAATGCTGCAAAAACTATGGAGCAGATCAATAATACCAACAGGAAATAATTTGATTTCTTAACCTATGTGTATCAACACCTGTGTTTGAATACACTGCTTTAGCATGCGTGCAACTATTTACAGGACTGTTTAAGGCCTCATTTTGGTGGTGTTTGATTTTCCTGAAACTAAAGTAATAGCATGGTAAATGAGGCTGAATATATTGCTGCAAATAGATATAAGAGGACACAACTCTAGCTACGTCCTACTTGCCTGTATATAACTGATCACCAAAAGAAGTTAACATAATGCAGCTTGATCACCTCTTTCTTTTTATGTCTTAGTGGCAAACTGGATTATTGCTAAATTTATACCATCCAATCAAACTACCTCAGTTAGCATTTACTGATCTTAAAACTGCAATATTTTAGTAAACAATATCTTCCTTAAATCTATTTATAACACATGCTTTGTGATTTTATCTGTCACTCTTGATTATAAAAATGTAGGTTTTTGAAACTGTTGCAGTTAGCAAGAAAGATTAACAGTATTAGAACAGCCCAGTTCTTCTGAAGTAGTACTGAAATGGAAAAAGGGCTGACAAGGGCTGACGTGATTATTTTCAAAATGTCCTGAATCTGAGGAAATAATATCAGAAAGGAAACTGGCTGTAGTTGAAATATTCATGAAAACACAGGGTCCTGAAAATAATGTTTGACAAACTTCCAATGCACCAATGTTTCCTATGCATATAAGTCCATTTTAATGAGTCAATGATTAATGATTAGATAGTAAAGGCTTTGATAATGCAAAAATCCAAGAGGAATCATTGCATTTTTTATTCAAAGTGAAAAAGTAGTGTGAATCATAGAAATTACCTCTGGAGGTGTGTAATCCAACCTCCCACTTGAAGAGAGATTGCTGAAAACTAGATCAAGCCAGCTCTGGCTTTCTGTACTTGTTGCTAATAAAAAGCATTGTTCTGTCCTCTTAATTTTTTTTACAGTAATCTAGCAGAAAATATCATCACGGCAAAAATCAGATCAGCTAAATCTCTGCAAGACACAACAGACATGTACTGTGTGGGAATGGATTTGTCCATTCGGCCAAGTGCCTCAAACACAAGTACAGCTCTTACTAAAGAAGGAAATCTGTTCCTATTCCAATAGTATTTTGATTTGTAATGTACCATCATTAATTATCTTCTGTCTTTCACTGATGTTGATCAAGATTAACCACATTATAAATCATTAAATATAGAATTATTCAGAGTATATGTAATGTATTCTTTTTTGAAGAGCACATAATCCAAGGCTCTTCTGGCTCTTCTGGATCTTCTGGCCAAACTTTTAAGGTCTGTGATGGAGAGTACCAGCATTTGCTGAATTAGCACTATCTCATCTCCCATATTGTTATGGCTTAGCAAAGCTAGAAATAGTGGCCTTAGTATTCAAAGCAGTTTAGCCTTGGTTTTATGGATCATGTCTGAATTATTTTTTTCCTGAAAGAGCTTTCTGGTTCTGCCATGAACACATTCCAAATTAGATCATATACCTGTCGCCTGTTCTGAAGCACAGACTTGTCTTCACATCCTGGCATCTTCTGTCAAGATAAGAGCTCTTGCACCATCCACTTCTGTTTGAAAAATCACATGCAAAGATATATTTCTTCCAAAATAGAGCATCTTGGCATCCCTGGTGCATCCCTGTGGCTTAGTCTCCATTTAAAACAACGATTTTATTCACCATTAATTTAAATGGAGGGTGTGAAGTCATAATATACTGACTGAATCATACTGAATCCTACTTTTGCTGTGTGAGATGATGTTAATAGGGAATTGCACCTTCCCTAACCTCAGTGAATTCATGTTTGTGTACTCCAAAAAAACCCCTGAACAAATCACGAAGGTTTTCTTTTTTTTTTTCACTTACATCCAATGCAGAGATGTATAGTCATCCTGGTTTTTTAACAAAATAGATTAAATTGCTAAAATGCAAAGGAGTAAAATGAGGCTGGCACAACAATGAGATAAAAAAACCTCCCTAGCTATACTGTAAAGAGAACTGTTGACTTTGCAAAGCATATGAAATCAATTCTATAAGACTGAAGCAAACATTTTCATGTCAGTCAATCAGAGGAAACTAATATGGTCCCTGTCCTGCTTTAGGCTGGGATAGAGTTAATTTTCTTCCTAGTAGCTGGCATAGTGCTATGGTTTGGATTTAGTAGGAGAAGAATGCTGATAACACACTGATGTTTTAGTTGTTGCTGAGCAGTGCTTACACCAGTCAAGGACTTCTCAGCTTCCCCTGCTCTGCCAGGTGCACAAGAAGCTGGGAGAGGGCACAGCCAGGACAGGTGACCCCAACTGGCCACAGGGCTATTCCAGACCTTATGACATTGTGCTCAGGGGGAGTTGGACAGGGGGGAGGGTGATTGCTGCTTGGAATGGGATGGGCATCGGTTAGCGGGTGGTTAGCAATTGCATTGTGCATCATTTGTTTTGTATATTCTGTATATTCTGTTACCATTATTATTGTTGTTATTGTCATTGTTATTCTTTTCTTTTATTAAACTGTCTTTATCTCAACCCACGGGTTTTACTTTTTTACCAATTCTCTCCACAACCCCAGTGAAGCAGGGAGGGAGTGAGCAAGCGGCTGGGTGGTGTTCAGCTGCCTGCCGGGTTAAACCATGACAGTCCTCTTCACTATAAAGCAAAGAGTTAATTCTCACACTAGTGTGGCATTAACTCCCTCAGACAATAGTTTGTGTTTCTGCTGACTTTTATTAGATATTAAGTGCTAAGTATTGCTTAAGTTCTGTCACATTTTAGAAGATCTGACATCTTCACAGTAATTTTATTCCCCTCTGTCAAATTTAATGAGATTTTCAGGAGAGTCTAGGCTCTACAGTGATGTTTACAGCAGAAGAGTCAAAAGTTAAGCATTAACTATTAGTCATGAATATTTAATATAAGTGCTTTTTAAACAATTTTTAATAATTTAATTCATTAAGGTGTGTAGATAGAAGACATTTTACCAATTGAAGGCCACAATTTAACTATTGCCTTTTTTTTTTTTTTTCAGGTAATAAAAGCATGGTCAACTGGCATAAATCTTTCCTGTATTCTATAGCTGCCTAGGGTCAGAAGAAGGAAGCTCGAAATAGTATGTGTGCCTGCTGCTTACTAAAGATTTCACTTGGGGGTTTTTGCCACTGCAAAGCAAACACACCAACTAGTTAGCAATGCTATTTTCAGAGGTATCTTTGAGGTTACAATTCTGAAGACTGGCTATGCCTGAATATCCTGATGCTGGAAGAACTCATGAAGAAGTATGCAAATAGCAGATGAGCTTTAATTAAAACAGAATAAAAAGGAAAAGTAAAATTTTAATCAGTGTTCTCATGGCACAGTAGCAAACAAAATTGATTATGTGAGCTGTAAAACGCATATTAAAAAATTCTTAAATTTAAATGCTTTCCTAATTCTTTTTCAGTTACAAAGTGAATTAATGTATTTTGATCTATTTGAAGTTTTTAAACACCATTATTATTCTTTTTTCGGTGGTCCAAAGTGTGAAAAAGCAGAACATAAAAAAAAAAACAAAAAAACCCCATGAAGGGGTTAGAAATATTTTTTACCTAATTTTTCCTAAAAATTATATTTTTCATGGAAATGCATTTCAGTAAAAAGGTTTTTGGGGTTTGTTTTGGGTTTTGGGTTTTTTTCTCCTTGGGAGAGGGAAATTGTTTCAGTGAGGAAATAGTTATGAAAAGATTTGATTAGATGAAATAATGTTTCTTTCAAGTCCATGGATTTTTCTCTTTAAATAAAAGACATCATAGCTCCATTGCTGTGCAAATACTTCATGGATTTTGTGTTAATGAGTTACCTCAGAGATATTTAGCAGGCATATCACTGCTTTGTGCGATACCTGGTAACTTTGAAAGTTTACCTTTTATACCCAGCAATACCAATGATGATTTAAAGTGTAGATTAGAGGAGGTGCTGAAGAATAACTGCAAACTGCATGACTGCACAGGGAAGGCTGTAACAAGCAAGTTGAAGGAGTTTATTTATTTTCCCAACTGTTCAGCACAAATGAGACCACATCTGGAGTGTTGTGTCCAGTTTTGGGGTCCCCAATGTGAGAGGCATACGGACATATTTTAGTAAGTCCAAGTGAGGGCCACCAAGATTATTAGCTGGAGCATATCACACGAGCAGAGGCTGAGAGAACTAGGTTCCTTCAGCCTTAAAAGGAGAAGGCTACAAGAGGATCTTATTGATGTCCTCAGCTACCTACTGGGAGACAATAGAGAATTTGAAGCCAGACTTCCCTGGCAAGTGTCCAGCAGGAGGATAAGGGGCAACAGACACCAGGGTGATGTGTGTCACTGTCACTGAGCTTTGTACTGAAGCTTGACTATGAAGACCCTCAAAGGAGAAAGTCTAAAGACTTTTCATAAAGGCTGCTATACAGAAAGCAGAGTTGACCTGTGAGGGGCAGGTAGGAAATCTGGATTGTCTAACCTCAGTTAGTCCCTTTGGGTCTCAGGAATCGCAAAGCAGATACTAGAGGTTTTTTACTTCTTAAACAACCCCAGTTGCTATCATGCCAGGGTATTCTAACCATTTTGCATCACCATATGGCTGTTAACGCTCCAAATTTCCTCACTAACCTCTATGAATACTTTTTAGCCCTTTTGACTGAAGTCACTACAATGCAATGATGATTCCATAATTCACCATTTACCTTCACTATGATCTACCAGCAAACCGTGGATAAGAATATACATCGCATCTACCTACACAGTATTTAGGCAATAGGGCTCTACTCAGTCCCAGTTTGTCAAATTGAATACTCAGAAAAAAAAATCCACACCTATTTATTGAAACCAAAATGCAAATTTTCTTTCACACTTAGAACTCTTTGTTCTCATTTTCAAAAGCATGCATACCAGTAGATATCTATTTGCATAAATGTTTCCCAAAGGGCTCATGAATATTCATGTGTGTATATGCCTCTATTTTGAAAGTTCTTGGGAGGTTGGGAGAGGAGGAAAAATTATTCAGCCTGAGACAAAATAAAATCATGTGGCTCTGGTAATGAGTCACAAACTTACCGACTACAAACAGCCAAAATGGTGGTGGGAGCTTGTTTAGGAAGCTGAAACTTCTCCTACACATCATTCATCAGCTTCAGAAAAGTGAAGTTTATCTGTAATCATGAACAAAAATAACAGCTAAGTTAAAGCAGTAAGAATCACAGAATCATAGAACTGTTTAGGTTGGAAAAGACCTTTAAGATCATCAAGCCCAACCATAGAATCTCCCAGATATGGCAATTTTCTTGCTCCTTTCTCTATTAATTGGAAGGAGTAGTGCTGAATACCTACAGCAGGTTTAAAGCTGGCCTTCCTCACCTGCAACTTGCAGCACAGCCTCTCCAGAAGCCAAAGGAATACTCCTGCTATCGGTCACTAGTCCTGGGCTTATTCACATGCTCAGGCGTGGACAGCCATGGGGCATGAGCAAGTCTTGGTCTGGAAACCATGTGGCCATATACATGTCAGACTGTGTCTGTGTGATGAAGTCCATCTGAAAGGCACGACTTAGTAGATGACTAAAATCATGTGCAGCCATGTTCAGCTAGCTTTGAAATCTGGGTCTGGCTGATTCTTGAGCATCTGGGCATGCAAGCAGAGACAGGCCATGACCGTCTGCAACAGATAGTCCCAACCTCCTGGATCTGTAATACAATCATTTGTATAATAGCAGTTAATTTGCTAACGATGTTATAGTATTCTGCTGCAATTGGTCAGACTGAGCTGAAGAAAGTACCAAGCATGCATGTACTTCATAGAAATCTATGAAAAATACAGTGAGGAAATAGCTTCTTGTTGTTTATCGCTGCCACTGCTCTCTGAGTTTTGACTTTTTTTGTTCATCATCTTGGATAAAATTATGCCTAGAGCATTCAATTCTGCTCCATTAAGTTGGCAACAAATCTGTCATTAGGTACAGAGCTGGATGAAAATCCTTAATGGAGAGAATTGTCCATGGGAAAATTGTCATTCTGATGCAATGAGTTTGCCATCTAAAAGCCCCTAGTAAGCCAGTTCCTTCCCATTTCCCATTTCTTGTACCTATCTTCTCCAGTTTACCCAAGAAAGTGTTCCATCCTTAGCAAAAACTTCCCTCAGACAGATGAGATGCCTATATGTATCTATAATGTAAGTTACCATGTCAGTGACATCATTATCTTGGATTTTAGTGCTTTTTCACTTTAACTCCTTGTCTTCAATTAACCTTGATTCCAAATTGCGCTTTAAAGCAACTTATGATATTGGAACTAGATAAAGGTTCCTAAATCACTTTATCCTCTTCTTAAAAACAGCTCCTGCATTCGTTCTGTACCAAATGTGTGCTACAGCTCTGACTTGATAGATTTCTTTAAAATCTTTGTTCTCAAAGCTATATTTTTACCATAGTCTTCCAAATTCTAGGCTGGAGTTCATCCAGTCACACTGGCATAGGCACAGCGAATTCCAGGACTTGTTCTTCCACCCTGGAAGTGCTCGTTCCCTTTCTTTCTCCAGGCCTGCATCCCATCCTTTTCCCTTCTGCCCACTGAAACTGAGGCAGAGAATTCCTCTTTCCTTTAATTCCTTTTTAATCTAGACTGCTAAAGAACCTCTTTCTGCTTTTTCTAATTCCGTTCACAAACCTAGTATAGCTTCATGTTTGGCAGCTTTCCCTGTATCCATATACTTCTATGACTGTTTCTTATCTTCCTCACTTAATAAAACATAGTTTAGAACAATACGACTGAACATTGACTCAGTAACTGAAAGTGAAATCTGTTGGCTATAATGTTCAGGATATATCTGGAACTTAGCATTTTTAGTACTACTTTTTTCTCCAATTTGTGTCTGAAAATTTAGAGCTTCCTATACTGAAACACTTCGCATTGGCATTTATGTTTCTGTTAGCATTATAGCTGGATCTACCTATATTCAGAACGAGACACCTCATATGTCCCCAGAAGATCCTTTCTTAATAACCCTTCCCTAAAATGATTTTTGCACATGCAAAAAAAATTGTTTTATCTATGCAATACCTTTATCTAAATGTGGTCTATCATAACAGCAATATACAATGCTAATCCACCTTTACCTTTATTTTCTGAGGTTTGCTCTCTGTAATAACTCTTCCCTTCATTATTCTTCTTCTTCCATGTCTCTTTTATCCTTTACAATATCCATTTTCATATTCTTCAATCCTCCAGCTCTTATCTATGTTCTTCAAATTTATGTATGAATTTTTCAGCTGATTCTTACTGATCTCATTCAGCTTCCTGGCCAGACTGTGGTACAGTCCTACCTCTCTAAGTACAGTTTATCTGACTGTTTCTTCTGCTATTAGTTTCTTTCTCATCCTTTCACCCTGTAGAGTTCCTTTATCTATTTTTCTTTTTTCTCCTTTCGCTGGAGATTTTTTCTGTATTGTAAAAATGGGCTTAGGGATCATCTGTCTTTCATATTAGTCTTGTCTTAGTTTAAAACTCATTAGATCAGTTGTGTCAGCCTTGAGTTCAGAAAAATATTCTGCCTAATCAGGTGGAGTCAATCCACTGAGCTGTTCTTGTGAACATCGCTGCCTGTGCAAATATCCACAGATCTCTTATAGCATGAATTCATGAGCTGAGTGTCCATAAGTATAAAAATCCATAAAGCATAATTGCCCTTGATCTACTCAAGTGGGTATCTAGTGGTTAGTGTAATTTGTCTTGATGTGTATGTAACGTGTATGTTGTGTGTAACATTTGTTCACAACATTTTAGTCTTTTAGATTGTGAATAATAGCACACCATAGCTAGAACAGAATAGCATAAAGATTTCACATTAGGTTGTACTGTTACTGCTGACACGTTGTAAGAATAGTTGCACTATGAACAACAGAACTGATAAAGTCCTTATATCCCCTCCACTTTGTTGGAATAACTGTGGTTTTTCCCACACGATGGCCCTTCATGCCAGTCCCAGTGTTTCCCATATCTGTCTCTTCTGGACCTCTGTTTCTCCCCCCGTTCCCTCAGTTCTTTGGTCTATAGCACCTTCTGATGTTCTGTCTCCTTTTGTGTTCTCTAGCGGCCTTTTCTAGCCTGCTGGCTGGCCAGGAGCCAGCACAGTCTGCAGAGAGTCTGGAAGTACCTTCTGTGCTGTTTGCATGTGGTAACTGACTGAGGGTTAGTGCCCGGCAGAAGGGATAACAGTGAGTTCCTCTTCCTGGTCCCTCAGAGAGGGCACCAATTAATTCTTGACACAGCCACTGATTCCAGTGAAACTTTTCAGATGTCATGGAAATTTTACTTATTTGACAACTGGGGAGTCAGACAGATGGGAAGTCCATATGATTGTACAAGCCTCACTTCCTTAGGAAACCAGATTAAAAATAACAAACCAAAAATCGGAAAGTAAAGAATGCAGAGTGCACACAAGAACAATTTTGAAAATAAATGTGGAGGGTTTATAACTCAAATTGATTTTTTTTCAAAATTTATGCTCTTCAATTTATTTTTTTTTTCCCCAATGCCAAGGAACTCATGCAGATGCAGTTCTGGGTTGAGTTGAGTTCCAGGTTCAAGCATGGTCTCCCATGTTCCTTGGGCATCTGCAGGCAGAATTTGAGATAATAGAAAGAAGAGATACAGGTTAGGAACCACGTGTTTATACAAAAGGAGGGGTCTAGACATGTTTGAAATGCTCCCATCCGACCATCAGCTACTGTCCCTGAAGGCATTCTGCAAGCCCTCTGTCATATCTACCAGCCCTTTGCTCGCCTGGTGTGTCACAAAGCAAGAAGCAGTCACCTACATTCAGGTGACAAAATAGAGCCAACATGTTCAGTAGAAGTTGGATATCACACCCCTGCATTGTAACCATAATTATTTTCCCTTTCTCTACATCTTCTCAGAACCTTTGCTTAGGCTCCAAACTGAAAGAAATATTAAGCTGTCATTGAATAAGCTGAGTTTTGATGGGGTCACCTGAGTGCTCAAATACTACTGGAAGAAGAACTATATAACTGCAATTAACTGACATTAATTAAGCTGAGGGTTAACATTCTGGTTAGCCTCCTTGTTAAAAATAACATTGACATTATTTCTGCATGTGATACAGGTGCAGTCTGTTCATTTCTATAAACAGGAGCAGTGGGGGCAGGAAAAGTCTAATTCTCCACTAATTTTCTGCATACAGAAATGCCTTCACAAATTGATCACTCTTCAGTATCTACTTCTGCTTCCTATTATTTAAACATGTCCTGAAAAAGTACTCGGAACTGTTCTCTTTCCTAATTATAGCACATGAAGAAAGTACTGCTATTTGTTAATTCATGTCAAATCTCTTGAACTGGTTTAGAAGACGGCAGACTTTTATCTTGAGCTTGTGATAAGGCAGATTCTTAGAGGTCAGTATGTTACTGAAATACGGATGTTATCTTCAAAACAACAGCTTTTTGAATACCTGTGGGGGGTGAGGACAGAATCACTAGGTGTCTATAACAGTAGGATGATTCGAACGTCTTCACTCTAATTCTATTCTGCGCCATTCATATTTGGAGAGGGTTTTTTACTTCCTTCCATAATAGATAATGTTCCTATATCCTTCACAAAGACCAGTATTGCCTCTGATATTTTCATTTGTTTTGGTGTTTGACTCAGTCAGTGTTAAAGCACAGCAGAAAGAAAGCGAGCTGATATAACTAACATATTCAATACAACAAGCTAAACTTCACTCTAAGAAAAGTCTCCTGATTTCTCTTGCATTTTGATGATGGTATCAAAATTAATATCCAGCAATTAAACAAATATAGCTAAATTTCAATTGTCACTGCATGTTATAGTCCTCCTAAATTTTCCACACACCACAGATAGTGCTCCTATTAAAAACAAGTAGGTTTCCTATTAGAAGTGTCATTAAGGGAGATTTAAACATGTTGAAAACTAAGTGTATTTACACTCAGGATTTTAGCATCCCAACAGAAAAAGGAGACATTTCAGGATTTGGCACACTAGAGATTTTTGTTACTGGGAAGTGGCATAAATCCTCTGTTTACTCCTCTTGATATACTTATAGGGATGTTATGTGACTGTTTTTGTCATTGTGAGATCACTCTGCACCTCTGTCTTTAAGAACAAATAATCCCAAGGCTAATGTTCCTGTGGCATACCACTAGTTTCCAGAGTTAACAGATCCCTAAAGTAAACAGAAAGTCTTGGAATTGTTTCAGGCATTCTGTTTGCACACAGACAAAGAAAAGACAAAATCAGTTTATCTTTGATTAAAATTGGGAATCCTTAGCTTTGAAACACATTTGAGCTAATAATGGCCAAAGAACTACTGAAAATATGGATCATCATTAATTATCCCTCTGCAGTTTATCAGGCATATGTTAAAGCACTCTGTGTATGCTTCTAAGGCATATAATCTGTAAAGTAGATGAGTTTCAGTCCATTCAGCCAATTCAATTTTCTTCACCAATTTATTTTCCGCTAGATTAGTGAGAATGTTAGAAAAGTAAAGTTATAAATACAAAAAGGGCTGTTTTACCAACTGAATACTTCCATATTCTAATGTTTTCCTAGTAAACATATTAGAATTGGAAATAAGAAACTTCTGAAACAGACTATTTTTTTTTCCTGCCATGAATTTAAAAAAAAAAAAAAAGATTTACATTTTAATTTTTTTAAAAAATGAAGCTAAGTGTCATTATATGAACATTCCCGAACTTCTCATCAGGAAGAACACACTTTCTGAGAACATTTGTCTTAGTTCATAGCAGGGGTCCTGCTATAGTCAGATGGGGTTTAGGAAAGAAGAAAGATTACCAAGAAGGACTGTAGGCAATGTTGGCATATCATTTAGTTTATATATAAAATTGGTTAACAGCAACTTTGTTTCCTTCTTTTTTATGTAAAAGGTAGAAGGGTACTTTTCTCATTCCTCTGTATTTTACAGAGGGAAAAGGAAATTTCTCAATAGTTTTAAAGACTCCATGAACCTAGAAATACCTGAGGAGGAGAGAAAAGAACTGTGTAGGGCTCTGTTAGGTGGAAACGTGCTCTGGAGCTGCATGTTTGAGATGCATGTGGCTTTCATTAACCCAAAAGCTGGATCCAACATTTACTGGGATTGAAAGAGCCAGAACTAAGCACGAGAGACATCCTCTGTCCTCTGAGATTTAGAAGAACAGAGCAGCATGGGGTTATAATACTGATACTAAACTCTTATATAGCTCTTTGCTTTTGCACTTACTTTACAAATGAGGTTTGTATAAGTATCCCATTTTTATACTGCAGAAATGAGATGCTGAAGTAGCAGGCCCTGGAATAGCATGCAGGTTTCTTGACTCCTAGTTTTTTGATCCCAGCTTGTTATTAAAGGCTTAGAAAATGCAGCTAAAGCAGAGAGAACCTGCTTAAATTGCCCAGATTCACTGTAGATGAGCAGAATTTATGAACCTAACAGAGAAATCCTCATCTCTTCTATGGAATGCTAGAGGAAAAGCCCATGACAGGATCCTTGGGGGCATGCTTACCGCTTATTTTTCTAAGGCCACCAAGTCTCACACACCAACAGTTTTTCTCTCCACTTGCATTTATACTTGTTCCTTTGGGTGTACATGTCAGGGCTCTGCATGGGCTGATGGCTCCATGGGACCTCCATGGGAGGGCAGGGCAGGGCCTCACAGCCAGACCCCATCCCACTGCCCCATCTGAGGAGCAGGGAGGTGGGAAGGCAGCCAGGGCTGCCACAGCCCTGGGCATCGGGCACCTCCCTGGGGATGGGCCGAGGCCGGGCTGGGCCATCAGTCCATGGGTGTACCTGGGTCTGGCTCAGCAGGGCCCATGGTGGACCCAGGCCTGACTGTGACATGGCAGGGCTGGAGCTTAGGGATGCCCACAGTGGGGCCTCAGCTGAGAGCAGCCCCGGGGGGCCGGGGGTTGGCCCTGGCTGAAGCCTCCCCACCACACGTCCAGGAGCCTCCAGGTCACAGAAGAACAAGGCCACCCTGGGCCACATCAGCACTGAGCCGGCCCTGTCCTGCAGCCAGCCCCAGCAGGGGATACGCTCAGGGCCCTGGCAGCACATTGCCAAAAAATTCCTTACAGAAAGATAACTTTGGACTCCAAGGAATAATTTCAAAACAAATCTGAGACAGGGTTGAAATGTCTCCGGGGCAGCAAGTGCCCTGCAAGCTATGTGGGACCAATGGCTGGGCAGGTCAGGGAGACCCCTATGCCCTGAGGACAGGGCTCTCAGAGTAGCAGAGCCACCCAGGCCTGTGGCTGTTGCCTGTAGAGAAAAAACTCATCAACCAAGGAAATACATTAGAAAGCTATGAATTAAAACTGAAAGAAATACAGCTCAGGCACTACTTTTATAGGTGTCCCACCCTAGGTCACACTGAAATTATAAAAGCGTAGTGATGGTAAAGCCTGCACTTGGTTATCTCAAGGAGAGCTTCCTCACAGAAACATTTGGTTCAGCATTTGCAAAATATCATGGTCATACAGTAGGGACAGTACAAAATATGGCATTGATTTGTGTGATTTTTCACCGAACACAGTAAAAAAATAACTAAATTACTTGTCATACAGATTCCTGTTGTGCCTTGGGGAGAGTGTAGGCAGTCATACACAAATGAACTGGGGCTCTGTGCTTGATGGAAAACTGACATTTATACTTTAAGCAGCTTTAAAATGTTGTACTCATGGGTTAGAAGTGTGTAGATATCTGATGAATCTTGTTCTTGCATCAGTAGAGATTAATAGCCAGGGCCTAGTCACTGCCCAAGAGGAGAAAGCTCACACAAGGGCCACGCAATTATTCCTCTTTCCTGTACCAGCTTCACTCTGAATTTTTTCCAGAATCCTACAAAACTTCTGTCAGTGTTATCATTGCAAAGGACAAGATTTATGCCCACATGCACACAGAGGAAGCAGCAGTCTGTTTTCTTCATACCCTACAATCCTGCCAAGACACCTAAGGAGCCTGGTAAACAAAAAAGCTAGTGGAAGAAAGACCAGTTACTTGCTCTGAGGTACCCTGCCATCTCTTTCTGTTTTCTGACATCATGTCTCCAATAAACATCTGCTGCCAGAATTTTCTTCAGTTATGTATTTTCTGGTGTCCACAGCTTCTGCAGTGCAGGTGGGTTAACAGAACCTGAAGATGAGACCTTTACTGGAGATTTGCTTTATGGCTGGTAAAGAACAGGTTCATGAGGCCAGAAAAAGAGTAAGGACCTTAACTCTAATTAGACCACAAAGCCAAGAACCGAGAGGCTTAGGTTTTTACCTGTGCTTTCAGCATAGTTTTGAATTTTGTCCAGAGATTTTTAAAGCTGAAATCAGTGGGTTTTTAAGTTTTACAAGCTTCTACAACTGGTAGTTCACAAACACCATTTTGCCTTTGGAAGGCAGGTCACTGATAATATCCAGGGAATATTACAGTGGTTAATTAATTATTATAAGGACTTCAGTCCCTTGAGTAAACTGCATCAATAAGCAAAAGGAAGTAGGCCATTAGATATTCTTGTGTTGCAGCATTTGGAAAATTCTGCTCCTTTTCCAACTAAAAAGTTAAGTGTAGACATGCATTCATTGCCATACACGTAAACTAGCCACTTCTTGTTCACAGAAATACTTTGGGACATAGATCAGTTAAATATTTTTGTTCTTGTTTCCACAGGCTGCTTAAGTAAAAACCACTGCTTTCAAAATATAATTTATCAGCAATAAGAGTTGGTAATGCCCTATGGGTATATGAACACCAGGGGAAAAGATTTTGAGTCTCTACCACAGGTACAATGTGTGGTCTTGGATGTTTTTCAATTTTCTGTCCTTAACACTGGGAAAATGCTTATCTCCTCACAAGAATGTAATTTAGCAGAAATTAATTTATTTTGAAATGTTTATGCAATGTTAGGCTTGCTTTCAGACATTATGGCTTGATAATGCTGTTCTATCAAAAGTGTCTTTAAACCATTGCAGTGAAAAATCAATTTATTCTATTTTTATGATGGGGTAGCTGGGTAGCTAGCAAATAAAGCAAGATAACAAAGTAATCCAGGCAAAACACTTTGAAAGAGATGAAAATTTCTATAGAAAAGAATTAATTTTAAGATTTCAGTAATACAGGGAGGGTTTGCCATTATAAAGATCTACGGATACATCAGTGAAGATGCTAGTGCTTTTGGTAAGAATTTTACTGTGGTCATGAAGAAAAGCTGTTGTGTGTATATTGGGTAAAGATTAGAGGAAAAATGAGGCACAGAAACCCAATCTCCCAGCTGAACAGCAAAAGCAGAACATACCAAAAGAAAGAAATAAGACTCCAAGCTAAGCCAAGCAGGCCATATGGTGCAGTGATTGAAAACAAAACTAAAAAGGTTAAAACATTTTTGCAACAGGTATTTATAAAGGCAGAAAGAATCCACTGGCAAGACAACAATGGAAATATTGCTCAAGTTTTTGGCTATAGGAGAGCAGAGAAGAGATCAGCAAAGGGCAGAGCTTAGGGTGGAGCTGCTCCCGGTTTGGTCAGGTCTCTGCTCAATATAAATAGCAGGCTAATTGCAACTGTCATTCCTAGTTTAAATGAGCCTGTCCAAGCCTTCTGACAGAGAAGTGGTAACGGTATTCATGAGAGAGACACAGGAGGAATCAATAGCAGAACTGGCAATAAAACCAACAGAAAATCCTTATTTCCAGAATTTTTTGTTCAGTGCCCTGTAAATAATAACTGTGTCTGTATACTGTTGCCCCCACTTTATGGGTTGAGAATGTTTGGCTGTTCCATAGAGAATTTATCTTACTTCTTATAAGTAATATGTGAAAAAGTCTGCAGAACAATATTAGAAAGAGTTGCTGAAGATTTTAGATGACTGATTTAATATTCATTTGAGACCATCAGATCAACCAATTAGTCTTGGTCCTTCAATTTAAGTATCAACAGTAGTTGAATCATTCAGAAATCATTAGAACAATCAGCTGATATATTCTAAAAATATCACCACTTATTTAATTATAAATTTCATCTTTAACAACATCAGCTGCATCCAAATTGGAAGAAAATGAAGCAGCTTAGCTCTCAAGACTTTATCATTATCTAACCTTAGAGCTGTCTAAGCTCTAAGCTTCCTCCATGAAGCTACATTTCAAAATTAAGACTTTTAGAATTACTTCCCCTCAAAGCATCTGTCTACATGTCTGTCTGGAGCTGTGTAGGTGGTGAGGGGCTGCAGGAGAGACATGTCCCATTCCTAAGAGCTCCTCTGGGTAAGGATACCATGTGAGGCCAACTCGTTGCTTCTGCCATGTGAGTCTCTGCCAAGACACTCATCTTCAGCGTAATCCTGCCTGTAGGCAAATGTCTCTTCTGCTCCACATAATAACCCTCCTTTGGCCCCCAACAAAGCAATTAAGGCATGGATAGGAATAGAAAGCTCTTCTTAAAGATTTTCAACATTGTAATATAAAACACAGAAGAAAACAACTTCCTGGGTTGGAAGGCACATAAGATATTCACACATATTTTGAGGCAATCTGACCATTCATAAAAGGTGGACTTTCTGCTGCTGAAACTACTTTTAAAGCAACGTGCATAGCCTGCTTCTGATCTTTCTTCCCACATTTTCCATGTTGCAATCTTTCCATTTTTCTCTTCCCTCCATAGGTTTGATTATTTTTCTTTGTAGGACAGATTTTAGGTGCATTTAAAACTGAAGAGCATTTCCTTCAGACATGTTTCTCAGGGGAATTTTATAGATGTTTTTACAGAATCACATTACTTAGCATTCTCTAAAAATAAAAAAAGTTGAGTAGTTTTCTGTTCAGTGCAATGGTTTTCCCAATCACATAGTCTTTGCATGCAATGAGAGATTGATCAAAACTGGACTGATCTCTCTCTTGTTGTTATTTCTTCCTCTTGATGAAAGTTAGCTTGACAAATTCCATGAGGATTACTTCCCTTTAGATGGTTTGTTGAACACTTCTTACTCTTATACTCTAGATTCATGCAGGGTTTGCAGCAGTTTTACTGCCCAGCTCTTCCTTACTAAGTCTTGAGTGAAACCAAAGTCTTTCTCAAAGGCATTCACCATGATCATGGTCAAGAGTGCAAGTATCAACTTGGGAAATCTATATTTTTAATTAAAATTTCTAAAGCCCCAAAACTTAATAAATTTTATACATTTTTAAAGTTTATAAATATATAAGCTTAATAAAGTTTTAAAATTTGCAGTGTTTTATGTACTGTGCTGTATCAGTCCCAGATACTCCATACACCCAGTCTGAACATATGGGAAAGGTCTAGAAGTCTTCAGTTGGCATTGTACCTCTGGCTGTGTTTTGGGTTTAGCACTAGAAGAATACTGATAACACACTGACGTTTTAGCTGTTGCTGAGCAATGCTTACACCAGTGAAGCTTCCCCTGCTCTGCCAGGTGCACAAGAAGCTGGGAGGGGGCACAGCCAGGACAGCTGACCCCAACTGGCCACAGGGCTATTCCAGACCATAGGACATCATGCTTAGAACATAAACTGGGGGCAGTTGGCTGGGGGTCAGCAATCGCTGCTCAGAGATTGGTAGGTCATCAGTGGGTGGTGAGCAATTGCATTATGCAACACTTGTTTTGTATATTTTATTATTATTACTATTATTATTATATTTTCCTCTGCTGTCCTATTAAACTGTTTTTATTTCAACCTGTGGGTTTTACTTTTTTTTTCCGATTCTCTCTACCATCCCACCAGGAAGGGCAGGGTGAGCAAGCAACTGTGTGGTGCTTAGTTGCTGACTGGGGTTAAACCACAACACCACTGTAGCTACTTGGCGGGGGGGGGGGAGGGGGAGGAGAACAACATCAGTCACTTGGCATTTTTTACTATTAAAACTAAACTATTCTCTGTTTCAGCATCTCCAGATACCTAACCTTCTGGGAAATGAGGCAAGTCTGAGGCAAGTACTATGACCTTTCTGCACTGGAACTGTGTCAGAGAATTTATCTGCCAAAGCCTTCATCTTGATTAGAGCCAGAGAGCAATCTCCTGGGAAGACTTTTCCTTTGGGGTATGCTGAGATGCCACATTCAAAACTGTCAGCTGAGAGGTCAGCTGGCAGGGGCTGATCCAGGAGTGTCCCAGGGAAAGATCATTTGGAGGCACCTGCCATATGGATGTAGGAGGCTGAAACCACAGAGATCTGTGTGTTGGTGGAGGAGAGCTATAGCTGACAAAGATGCTTTCCCTCACTGCATGAAAAATGCCAAGAGGGAAAATTGCTTCAGATAAGGGGTTTGGATGTGGAACAGAGGATCTGAGTGGGATTGTTTGGACAGAAAAGTTGAGAGTAAATTCACAGTTCAGTAAAACATCCAAGAGTCAATGTAGTATCTGCTGTCTGTAGCTACTCAGAGAGAGAAAGGATTTGCAGGCCAGAGGGGAAGGCATCCATGTCCCTTGAGGCCTGACTCTGGGCACTTGGGTATCCATCCCACCCATGCACTTTGTTTTGTACCACATTGCAGCCCCCTTCCCTAATCTTTGCTGCTCACAGGGGCTGTGAATGCACTTTGCTACCCATGAGCTCGGTCACCCATGAGCTTCAGAGACCAAGTTAATTTTATGCCAGGGTATGAGGGACTGAACAGATGCTTTCCTGAATCATGTCAAGTTAATATGACCTAGAAGCCATCTCAAGGCCTGGAAACTGGTGCCTTCCAGATGGTTTGAATTGTTCGGATGGCCAAACTGATGGCTGAAAAGATCTTTTACACAGGATATCAAGGAAGGAGCAATATTCAGGACTCTACTGCTAGTTTAACACGATTTCAGTCAGTAAGACCAAGGATGCAAATTCAGAAGTTTTCATTTAAAAAGGGAAATCCAGATGCAGACACAGATGTGTAGATGAACATGGACATATTAAGTTAGCAGCTTTGCAAGTCTTTACTGTTCTAAGGCATAAGTATTCTAGAGATATTAATTCTGGTAAAGCTATTTGACTTGGGCTATTTTTCATAATTTTGTCATTAAGACATGAAAATAACTGTCAGAAAATTCATTGGTTTATAGCAGCTAAAGTGTATAAAGTATAAAAAGTAGCACTGCAAATTGATAAACAGTAGTGTAAATAAGTGTATTTTTTCATTAAAAAGTCCTTCTTTTCTTATGGCATCATCAGGGATCCTGGATAATTTTATTAGATTTTTAAAAATTATATATTTTTAATTATAAATTTATGAAAGAACAATATCAATATTTGTTTAAAACAAAAGAATAAGACATTGGATTTTTTAAATTTAAAATCCTAGACTTGGATAGTAACTTGTTAGGCAACAGTACCAAATGCTTCACAATAGAAATGGTTTCTACCATGAAGACTGTATCCTTTTTGATGCCATACAACTGATTCAGCGGATCCATGAACATTGCAGATCCATTTTGCTTTGTGCATAACCAAATACAGAAAAGCATTTCCAAATTTGCCTTTGTGAAACTCTATGGGAAAGATAATTCATACTAGAAATCACATACAAACTACTTGTACATCATAAAAATTAGGTAAAAAATCTGCAAAGAAACTTAAAAAGAAAGAAAATATCCATTATATTTGTTATATGATTGCTCACATTCAGTATTTGGTTGCTACCTCAATATCCAATGTTTACATTTAGACTCAACTGATATATTTAAAGAAGGTATTAGCACTGATATTTTTTAATTGCTCAGAAATATTTGCCAAAGCAATTTTTTTAAATGTACTGTTGTGCTTGCTGCACAAAAGCAGCATCTCAGCATTGCTCTAACATTTCTTCAAGACTAATTAGAGTAATTTCCTGCAGACTCCTCAGCATGCTGAGCTTTCCTTGTAGCAAATTAGGCACAGAGTTTTTTAGGGTATATAAATGGGAAATCAATGGAAGCTCCTGACCTAATTATCTTTCAAGATATGGACCTGAGAGTTTTCTGGTGGGTCCGTGACAGGATGTTCATTCTCAATTCTCTCTGTTGTGGATGTCAGTTTGAAAGGCAGCACCTCCATTTACAAACTGCAACTACTTCAGAATGGTGGTATTTTACATTTGTTTCATTCTTATCAGACTTTCCACCACTACCTTGTCTATATCCCTCACTGGTTTTCTAACTTTTTTGCTGTGCTGCTGAAGTGTTTTCAACCTCAAAAGGTCACAACTATAAGTAACCTTCCTCCTTACCCCAATAGGCCAGACATAAACTTTATGGAAAATGTGTAAAGCAAAAATATTGAATGATTTTAGAAGTATCATCTAGTACTTACATATTTTTTTACTTTGAAATTTGTTATTTTTATTTAAAATATGCGTTTCGGGTAGAATACCTGACTCACTTGTTTAATGCTTGCTGTGACCCTCTTGAAACCTCTTCCAGGCTGCATGACCTGCAGGGAAACTCGAGGTAAGCCAACCATTGTTATTGCTCCTACAGACCAGGCAAGCAGCTATTTGGGAAATAAGGTAATTCCAGGTGTGTGGAGACCACTGTAGGCACACTACACAGGTCTCCACATCAAATCTCTCTGGGACTGCAGAGGTAGTACTCATGTGGCAGCATGCCATGGCCCATGTTACCACATCATTGGACCTTGTTGGAAACTATTGCTAAAATCCTGGAGTCAAAAGAGGAGTGGAGTAGTGGTAGGGCACAAAGAAGAGATGGAAGCTGAGCATACTGCAAAGCCATGGTGCTCGTGAGAGAAGGAATGAGGTAATGCAAGGTGAGAATGTTGCAAAATAAAACGTTAACCTCAAATAAACACAAGTCATGGTGTGCAATGTCTTCTGCTCTGCCTTCTACACACTTCCCAAGGACCAAGTGTCCACTGTGTCAAGCATTCCCCATAGGTTTACCCAAACTGAGTTCCCTTTATTCCTTTTTCTACCCTTCCTGTCCACAAACTACTAATCAAAAACAAAATAAAGGAGGAAAGAGAGGAAAAGATGCTGAAAGGTCATCTCATGGCAGTTTTTTCCAAATAAAATACTCCTCTATCAAAAGTAAGTAGGTTTTTGTGAAGAGAGATTTCACTGTTCTCCAGTGAGGCTTTGGCTTACTTAGAGCGCTCTTACTCCATGGCTATGCATAGATCCCAATAGATCCTAATTCATCGGGCTAATGAAAGGAACTATGTAAAAATAAAGAGACCTTTAAATATAGAAAAACCATTACATTATATCAAATTAATAAAGTTCTCAAGTTTATTTATCCTGGACAGTTTAACCAACTTTCTGTCAATTGACTTTTAAAGCTGATTTGCCTTGAAAACTTAAGAATGGATACATGCTTCTCGTCGATGGCTATGCACAGTACAAACTGGCACTTGGCCCTATGGAAATAAAAATGTGGCTCCTGAAATTTATTGCATTAAAAGCAAATGACAGCATGTAGACTAATGAGAAGTTGTTAGTGATGAGGTCACCTCTGGAATAAATTATTTGGACATGGAAATGGCTTCTATCTCTGCTCTTGACAAGAGGCATATGACAGAATATGTGACATAAAAATATATTTGGAGGACTAATTTCAATAAAAATGATGGATATGGACAAGGCTAATTGTTAGTTTGCCTTGGGATTTAACTTCATTCACTTATTAATGAGAAATTATTTGGGTAGATGTTACAATCTATTGGATTATAACAGAATTCAAAAACTATCAGTGGCGGGGGGGGGGGGGGGTTTCTTAAAATGGGGGGGGGGAATTTTCTAAAGCTATCTTGTTCCATCTTGTTTGCTACAGCTTTGGACATCTGTGGAGAGGAAACAGAGGGTAAAAACCAATCCAATTACTCACAGTTTATAAATGCCTCCTCAGCAGGTGCATCACTAATTTTAATAAAAAAGAATTTTTGTACGTAAGGATTTTAATGTCAAATATTAACAGACAGACAACAATATTTGCCATAAAGACACAGAAACTAAAAGCACTGCTACTCATTATGTTCTTGCTTCCATGAGCATATATTCAAGAACAAGTTTACATCCTGCACCAATATTGCAACACTGGGACAAAGCAGTAGGCAGTAGGCTGAGGAACAGAGCAACACAATTTTTTCCACTGATATCATGAGTGGGAAACCAAGCTCTTGCAGTTGCATGATGAAAAAAAAATTAAAAAGATGAAGAGAGCCTACTTTAACATTTATTATCTATGGGAAATCCTGCTTAAATATGTGTGAAATACCTAGGAGATGTGGACACACCAGAATGTAAACAACCTGTCTATGTAAGACATAGCAGTCCCTGAACAGAAAAAAGATTAACCAGCTGTTATGGAAACATGTGGGCAGACAATTGCCTTACATCATGGGAAGATGAAGGCATACTTGAAGGTTTCTCTGTCATCAGAGATGAAAGCAGTATGGTGGTGGGCATGACAGTATCCCTGTCCTCAAACTTCAGGCAAGACTGAAACACACTCTGACAGAGATGCTCGTTTCTGAAGGCAGGAGCTCTAGCACCTGGTTATGAGGGCAACCACGTAATTTAATCTAACCACACCAACAGGGTCAAATTAGCACATAGGCACAAGGGAATCTTGTCACTGAGATTGCATTTCACTTTGTCTTCTGAAGTTGACAGTGTTGTTCACTACACCCAGAAAGGCACAGGGGCAGGAGGTAGCTTGGCAGATTGTTAAGTGGTTTCTGAGACAACTTCGGCGAGGGTGATTTTCATCAAGTATTGCCATTTTCTGCAATCATGTTGGGCTCACCAGTCTTCACTTAGAGCTGTGTGTGCAACTATGGACAGACCATGAACACTTGTTTCTTCAGACACTACATATTCCTGAACAGACCCTGCCAGGTATGTTCTGGGGAGCCTTTTTATTTTCCATTCTCTTTTCATACCTGTACCAATGTTTTCCTGCCTGCAGGCAGTTTTCAGATGAGCTACTGCTATGAACACACTACTGTGACTTTCTTCCTGGCCAAATGCTAATCAGATTTTCTCAGTGACCATGAAGACAGTATGACAGTGTTGCTGGAAAAGTTTACAGATGGTACAGGTGGATAGAGTGGTAAACAGTGTTGTGGATCATTTGGTAAACAGGGCGCTGGCAAATGTGTTTTATTATAGCCAAAGTCATGCCACTGCAATGAAATAACATAGATTATACTTGCAGAGAGCAGTGGCTGCAATAAGGGCATTGTGGTCATGGTGTACAAATGTATTCCGTGGAAGCAGTTTTCTTAGCACTGTGATTACAGGAGCTAGGAGTCACCAGGATGCACAAACAACCGAAATCTTAGAAGTGGTACTACTGACAAGAGCCTGCAAAGTGCTGTCTCTGTGAAATACGGCATTTCCAGAGCACTGTCATTATTAGCAACCACCAGAAATGTTTTCTGTGGGATCCTGTTCTCTAGCAGCTGGAGATTTGCAGAAGATGTTGCTATTTTGACTGCAGAAGCGTGGAGGTCAGTACACAGTAGCATTGACTGAATGTTCAGCCTCTCTAAGGCACATAACAGCAGCAGTTCAGGAATATACATGGTGCTAAAGAGACTATCCTTGAGGTCACAGCTTAAATGGAGGTTAAGGCTAACACAGTTAGAAGGTAATAGCCATCCATAAAATGAGTGGGTAGCCTTATCTAAGTTTAAAAACAAACTTTTTGCTACCTGACATATTGCCAGTTTGAACAGAGAGACCAAGGACTGTTTGGTCATGACTGACTTTCAGAAGCTGTTGAAGCACGTTGTTTCACCAATTCCAAATTAATGATATGAAATTGAAAAGTGCAGCAGAGATTGAAATGAATTGAAAACTACTCTATTCCTAGAGGTCTGGCCTCATAAGTGATATTGATTACTTAAAAAGCATCTCATTATGTGCATTAAATTCCCTATGGAATTTCATAGAAAATACCAAGCATGGTGTTTACAAGCAACAATAGGTTTATTGACTATTTTTGCTCTGTGATGGATGAAATCAAACGCGTAACTGAAATCTTTTTGTTCATAGCGATTAAATAAAAATATAAGAAAAAAATATTCTTGGAGAGCCGGGAACAAAGTCCAGTGACACCAGTAAAAAGTTTTCTCATTTGAGTGGGCTTTCAGTCAGATTATGCAGAGATGTCTGTGTGTGTGTGTGTAGCCAAAACACGATACTTCATCTGGCAAACCTCCCATCGCCATTAGTGAGAGCTTGCTTGAAGAAAACCTGACGTATTTACCTCTTGCTATTTTGCCATGGAGATATAATCACTAATCAAACAGAAACCATCTGGCTCATTTCAGTGATATGGCTGGCTGGCCTCTGCTCTAGGAGGCAAAGAAACACAAATCCTTGATAAATCATAACCATACTGTATAAAGCAATTTGTTACTAGTTTGAGTAATTATCTCTTTTCTGGTAGGCAAATGCAGTTTGAACTGACTCTTTCATCAGAGCGTATGAAAAACAAAGCTTTATGTTTCAGAAAAGGAAGCCATTTTCATTGTTTTATTGTCGTTGTCCTTAAAGTTTTTAACATCACTGCACACAAGGTTGTTCTGATCTGAACTACCTTAAAGAGAGGTTTTGCACCTGAAGCACTAGATGGGTTTCTTGGAGACCTGGCTTTGCCAGACACTTTTTTGTGACCATAGCAGATAAATGAGAGCCAAAGTCCGTTTAAGACGGACAGAGGAAAAGGTCCATTTCAACGAGCTAGAACATACAAAGACCTTGTAACTTTTTTCTTTTATTGGGAAAATCTGATTGTCATGGTCTTACCTTCTAGTATTTTGGCACAGTTCTGTAAATTTCCTATACTATGGTTGGTGAGAGAAAGCAAAACTATTACATATTGCTGTATTTCTGATTTATGTTTAAGCTTGGAATAGCAACACAAGGGAAGATTGATGTTCCTTTGTGATCCAGAATGCCTGGTGACCATGAGACCTCCAGAGCACAAGCAAGTACTGGAGGTAAATAACTTTCTAACTCTTAGTTACTGTATTTCAGCAAAGATTTCAGTACAGACCTTAAATCCAGTTAGCGGTGAAATCAGTAAGAAACCATTTCAGTCATAACTTCAAGAGATTCATGGGGTAAGTAGACTGTCTTTAGTAGGTAGGCAGTAGTGTTCGGGCTAGACCAAATGCCTATCTCACAAAGGATGAAGTCCCTGACAGAAAAAAACCTGTTACTAAGTGCTGAGAGACTGCAGAATTGAACAGTGCCAGTAATTGGTAAAATTTCTCTAATAGATGGAAAGCAGATAGCTAAAGCCTTAACAAGTAGATGGCAAAACAAGAGAAACCTGGAGTAAAAATACTGTAGGGAGACTAGATAAAGATATTTATTACAGGTACTGCCAAAGGGCACTTTATTTCCTATCCATTCCAAAACATAGCTTCATTCAGTCAAAAGAATTACCTTAAAATGCATTCCAGTGCCTGGAATGGAGTTTCAGCTCATTTGGAAGAAATGGCCTGAAGCTTTCTTTCACACAGCAGAGTGACAACCATTACCAACAGAGAAATTGAAATAGGGATAACACAAATTATAGTAATGTTATTTTCTCATGTTTTCTGCAATTATTTTTATTCCCAGCTTAATCAGCTACATTTCACAGCAGTACCAGGAGGTGTACAGTGACTTAAAACAGACGTCTACCTTGATTCCTACTTCACCTGAAACTAGCTAGGCTCAAATCACAGAACATATGCCTCAAGCTGGATTATAAACAGCATGTTTTCCACAGTTACAAAGAGCAAATATTAAGCACAGACCTTGGTGCAGTGTGTTTGCACCACATGGTGATGTAACTACTTTGTTTTATGCCAATGCTTCATAGTGATTCCAACCTCAGCACAGGAGCTGGGAGATGAACATCCTCAAAGCAAGGGAATCTTCTGAAGTTGCTGTAGAAGACTGGTAGGGTACTAATGGTGAACTCTTGGGAAGGAAAGAAACCCTCTCATTATCCAGTAATTTAAATGGAAAGACCACAGAATCACAAAATCACAGATTGGTTGAGGTTGTAAGGGACTTGTGGAGGTTATCTGGTCGAACCCCCCTGCTCTAGTGGGGCCACCTACAGCCAGTTCCCCAGGACCATGTCCAGATGTTTCTTGAGTATCTCCAAGGATGGAGACTCCACAACCTCTCTGGGCAACCTGTGTCACTGTTCTGTGAAACAGTGTTTCCCGATATTCAGACAGAACCTCCTGTCTTTTCGTTTGTGCCCATTGCTTCTTGTCCTGTCACTGAGCACCACTGGAAAGAGCCTGGCTCCGTCTTCTTTGCACCCTCCCTTCAGGTATTTATATATGTTAATAAGATCCCCCCCGAGGCTTCTCCTATCTAGGCTAAACAGTCCCAGCTCCCTCAGCTTTTCTTCATATGCTCCAGTCCCATAATCATCTTTGTGGACTTTTGTTGGACTCTCTCCAGCATGTCCATGTCTCTCTTGTACTGGGGAGCCCAGAATAGGAACCAGAACTCCAGGTGTGGCCTCACCAGTGCTGAATAGAGAGGAAGGATCACATCCCTTGACCTTCTGGCAACACTCCCCCTAACACAGCCCAGGATACCATTAGCCTTCCTTGCTACAAGGCACACTACAGGTTCATGTTCAACTTTGTATTCACCAAGACCCCTAGGTCCTCTTCTGCAAATCTGCTTTCTAGACAGGCAGCCCCTAGAAGGTACTCGTGTATGGGGTGTTTTTCCCCATGTGCAGGACTGCATTTTCCTTTGCTGAACTTCATAAGGTTCCTGTCTATTTCTGCAGCCTGCCAAGGTCCCTCCGGATGGCAGCATGACCCTCTGGTGTATCAGCCACTCCTCCCAGATTTGTGTCATCCACAGACTTGCTAAGGGCAGACTCTGCCCCTCATCAAGATCATTAATGAAGTAGTTAAATAGGATTGGACTTAGTATTGACCCCTGGGATACACCACTGGTTATTGGCATCCAGCTAGACTTCATGTCACTGATCGCCACCTTCTGGGCTCAGGAGTTCAGCGAGTTTTCAATCCACTGGCAGTGTTAGGCTAATGGTTGGACCTGATGATCTTAAAGGTCTTTTTCAACCTAAAGGATTCTATGATCTGTTCATCAAGCCCATAATTCAATAGCTTCTCTTATCAGAGACAGTGCCAAAGGCCTTACCAAAGGTCAGGTAAACAATATCCGCTGCTCTCCCCTCATGCCCCAGGCCAGTTATTTCATCACAGGTGGTTATCCAGATGGTTAAGCATGATCTCTCCTTGGTGAATCCATGCTGACTACTCCTGATGATTCTTTCATTGTCCATGTGCCTGGAAACGGTTTCCAGGATTAGCTATTCCATCACCTTCCCAGGGATCAAGATGAGGCTGACCAGCCTGTGGTTCCCTGGGTTCTCCTTCTTGCCCTTTTTGAAGATAGGAGTGATGTTTGTTTTCCTCTAGTCTTCAAGCACTTCTCCCAGTCGCCATAATTGATCAAAGATTATCAAGAGTGGCCTTGCTATGGCATCTGCCAGCTCCCTCAGCACTTGTGGGTGCATCCTATCAGGGCCCATGCACTTATGGATGTCCAATTTGCTTAAGTATTCCTATGTGAGTCAGGATTTCTACAATGCTGCTTCATTTTTCATAACTGTGTGGTCTTGCTGTGGGCAAGACTGGGAACAGAAAACAGAATAGGAACTGAATTGTGCACAGCAGGACTTGGAATAGAGTTGGACATGCCCAATTTCATCTAGACCATATAGAACAACTGGCTCCTTGAAGTTGAAATACAGTACCTGTTGGTTGCTACTGGCCATGTCTATGCTTTGGGTAGGTCAATCCATCTAAATTCCTCTCAATTTGTATACAAGCTATCAAAATTCACAAATTCATTCTTACTTGTTTGACTTGATTTTTGTCCCCTGTTTTTTTATTGTAAGTGTAGAAAATCTCTGTGCATCTTTCACGTGAGGTGTGAGTAGGGCTGTCTGATCAAAATAGGAAAGGTCTCATTGTGCAATCTCCGCAGGGCTTCACCAAAAAGCTTGAGCAAGGCAAGCCTTCTCACTGATGATAGGATAGCCCTGCACACGCTTACCACAAAAATGAACACAGCCATTTCCCTCTGAAAATATCAGTCCTTGAGTTAGGCAAGTGAAAGGCAAACTGCTGTCAAATGCAATAGAGTTGGTATTCTAAATGTCAGTGAGAACTAAAAACAATTTTATAATTACAGTTTATTTTGCTTCCTTTCACTTTGTTGCTATTAAATTAACATTATAAATTTCTTCAGAGACTTCTCATAAATTTCTTCTGACGTGAAATAAAAATATATCTAATTTTCTCTCCCTAGGGATGAGATTAGCTATCAATATTTAAAGCAGCACCTGTTTTAGCACTTGTAAGTTTTTTCATTAGCCAGGAATACTCTGGGCAGCATCCAGACATTCTACTTTAAATGTACCATAACATTTCCTGTTCAGATCTGAAAGAGAATTCTTCATGCATTTGCACAAAGAATAATTATCCTTCTTTTAATGCCATTACAAAGTAGATTTATAATATTAAATTGCAGCAGACCCATCTGAAATGATCAAAGATTTATTCAGTCTCTTGGTAACAATAATGGCTTTGTGTTTGGTTTGAATATTGTCAGTAGCATAATTTATGTGTAAATAGCTTTTACATTTTAAAATGCATTGAATATAGTAAACAGAAAGGGTCCATAAAGAGCACAAAGAGAAGATCAAGTGATTACACTACTGTAAAATCTTGTTACAATTCTGAGTAAGGTGATTTAATTTTCCCCTTTTCAGAAAGTCCCATGTTCTCTTTCATACATAATAGCTTCAAACATTTCAAACACTTTGTAGCATTTATTAGACAATGTGCTGGGAGAACTATGCCGTGGAGTCTGACACTCTTGAAGCAATAAGGAAACAGAGAGAAAGAAATTGAGGAAGGAGCAACATAAGCAAACCCTGCACTCACTGAGGATGCTGCTGCATCCCCGATGAGTGCAGACTGGGCAGGTCTGGAGCTCACCTGACAGCTATGCTCAGTTCTAGATGCTCAAGAGGATAAGCATGATGATAAAGCCTCCACCAAATTTTTGAGACCTTCTGGGAGAACTGCCAAAAGTCAGTGTCCCAGCCTGCCCCACTCACTGATGTGGGGGGTGAGGGGAACTCCAGGGTAAGTAAGGAGCTGAGGTCTCACTGTGCAGGTCTGTGCTCAAGGTCCATCCCCACACATGTTGTTGAGGACAGAGATCATTCTTCTCTCCTTTTATTTTCAGTTTATTCAGTGCACTGGAACTGCACAGATATATTAGGAAGAAAGGTGAAAAAAATCACTAAACCTTTCATTTCATGGGCAAAATATTCCTTTCAGGGTATTATTAAGATTTGGTGACAACTTTAGTCCTCACCATCGCCAGAAATCCCACCAGCTATTTGGTGTGGGCTTCATGGCTCCATCCGCTGGAGCTATGGGGTATTGCCAAGAAGGATGGGGTAGAGGGAGAATGCAGCGGGACACCGTGCCCTCCTGCCACTTGCCTTATGGGAAGGAAGGATGAAACCCAAGCCAAGAGAAATCCAGATTTTCCAGTTCTGGCAGTTAACATGAAAATGGAGGAGTGACTCAATGATTACAAACTCATTAATTTCTCAACCTGTTCTCTCCAGCAGAGACTTTTATTAATGCTTGCTTTAAAGAACTTAGCTTTTCTTCATATATCCAAGTGATTGATGATGAGCTTTTCTTTAGCTCCAGAGTCTTGGATAAAAGTTATGCAGAAAAATTGTGTAGCATGTATGAATTTCAGAAGATGCTAGGAGCAGAAAACACTTTCTAAATCATCAAGTGTTTGATTAATGCCTCCTAGTGGACTTTTGTACACAAAGATAGAGCAGAAAAACAGAGAGGATGGTGTCGACAAACAAGATGAGATTTTTTTAAAAAATTAAGTACATTAAGAGGCCAGCTTATAGGCAGAGACCCAGCGTTCCCAATGACCTTGGAAGCACCCCTGGAAAAGAATGGTGTCGACAAACAAGATGAGATTTTTTAAAAAATTAAGTACATTAAGAGGCCAGTTTATAGGCAGAGACCCAGTGTTCCCAATGACCTTGGAAGCACCCCTGGAAAAGTGGTTTTGTTAGGTTGGCTGCTTCCTGCAGTTTTATTCCAGTTCCTCATACCAAAACATGCTTTAAATAAAGAATTTATTTTCCCTCATATCTTATTTGTTTTCTTCAAACACAACTTCTGTGCTTATTAGAAAACAAACGCCATCAAGTTATTTAAATTCTAAGTCATGAAATGCAAGGCCTTGGGCTTCCCTTGCAACAATTCTTTTGATGCTGGTTATTGTTATTTAAACATTAGGGCCTTAAGAAAAAAATTGCACACACATGACTGTATATATATGGTACGGGGAGAATAAAGTGATGTCACTGAAGGGTGTCATATTGAGGATACGTACAAACAAGTTTATAAAAATAAATTTACAATAATAGACATTAACATATTTACAACAGAATACTTACACCAGTATATCCCAGTTATTGTCCACAACTAATGCCATAATGATTTTCCATAATGATGAAGATGTGGTAATGCAGACCTACACGTTAATTAGCATGCCAGATCAGTCTAGAGAAGATCCATGCTTATCGCAGCACACCTCACAAACTCTGCTATAAGTGTATGAGTGCTCTAAATACCTATCCAGCAAAATGATGGAGCTTAATAACGGTATGGGGTAGTTACAGTCTGTGCCTGTTTATGACATTTTTAAGTATGTTTAAGGTAGAAATTTAAAATGAAAAGGGGAAAAAAAATTGGCATGGTATAAAAAAGAAAATATGACTGTAAAGCCAGATTCTTGTAAAAAACACACTAAATTGTGATATCTGAGTCAGATATTTAACAAGGTTCTTCTAATTTGCCTGGAGTTCATAAGCAAAATCCTACTGCTTTTCTGCATGCTGATCCACCAATCCTCCATTCCACTGCAGAGGAAAGACAGAAGGCAAAAGCCCATTTCGCTTCGTTATTATGATTGACTGTCCCTTCTCTTTATCACTCTCTTTCATTTTTCTAAATAGAAACAATGAAAGAGTTACATTAAGGAAAAAATTTAGCAAGTATCAGATTAAAGATCAAAGTAGCAAATATTTCTTCACATTTCTAAAGCAGGGAACAGCTCCCAAGACATCTGAATTAAATCAATAGAGTACTATTGAATTGAATCAACAGACTAGTACGTGCGTATTAGCAAATTCTGAATGACTAACTGAATGGATGATTGCAGCTGTTAATGTACAGAATACAAAATATTTAACAAATTACTTCTTAATGCACCTTGCTAAAAGCAATGATTTGCTTCAGAAAAATTATGAATATTAGTATGGCTAGTCTGCAGTTAAGTATTTGCAGTCAACTTGTCTGCAGGCTTTTCTGCAGGCTTTGGTATCAGAGAATAATTTGTATGCTAATTTGCAATTTTATTGCACATTTGCCACCTCATAATGTCAAGGTAGCCTTCACTGTTCCATGTAGAATGAAATTGCTATTGTCCTGAAAAATTAGTAATGTCTCAAATCCATCACAAAGAAAAGTCTGGCTAGCTACTCACTGAGAAAATTAGGGAGAATATGCAACAGCTTAACAGGTATGTAAACTGAGAAATGACAACACCAATTATTATAAGGAATATCATTTGACATTTTGAACATTTATAGTTTAGAATTTCCTTTGGAAAATGGTTCCCCTGTGCAATATTTAGTTGTACAGATCATAACACGCTAAAAATGTGAAATATCTTGTCATATTTTAAAATGAAAGTTAATTTTTTAAAGAATTTACTGTAGACAGGCATGCGCAGCATCTGTCTGCACACTGGAGAATCTAAAGCCATTTGTGCTTTTAAATCTAACCCAATGTTTGTTTACCAAAGACAGGTCAAAACTCAGAGCACTAACATCTACACCAAGCTTCTGTTACTCTTTCACACCCAGGGAAGGAGGAATGGCTTAACATTTTCTTTTAAAATGTTGAATTATGCTGCTTCACACAAAGTACAACCTCAGCATATTTTTTTTTACTGTGTATTTTAAGATAGGTTCTGAAATATTTAGTATCATTTTTTCACAATGAGAACAGTCAGCCATTGGAATAATTTCCCCAGTGGATTGGTTGACTGGACACTTTCAAGATGCAGCTGGACAGGATGCTGGGCCATCTTGTCTAGACTGTGCTCTTACCTAGAAAGGTTGAACCAGATCATCCCTGAGGTCCCTTCCAACCTAGGATTCTAGGATTCTATGATTATAGTCAATCTTTCCCAAATTATTAAGAAGTTGGTTTAAAAAGAGAAGATTAGGCTGCTTTATTCTGCTTATTAATGCAGATAAAAGGATGTTTCTGGCACATCCATATTGACAAGGTTCCTATCATTGTACTCAGTCATTCACTGGGACTTTTTGTGCTCAATACCTCTGCAAAAGTTATTGCAAAAAATAGGTGTAGACACCAGGCTTCGGAAGGCAATTTTAAAATGCAAATGTATGGCTATAATATTATCAGGCCCCTAAAGGAATAACGGTTATTTTCCAATCTGTTAGTTCATTCCCTGTTAGAGAAATGGAAATGCCAGTTTTAAAACCTGTCAGCTTTTGACGTTTCGAGACGGTGCTGTGCCCTCTGCCCAGCTGGGGAAGTGTCTCCACAGGGGTACATGATGTTCCCATTATTGACGCAGCAGGGCCAGAGCCAGGATCCAGCAACAAACTGTCCTTGCAAAAATGTCAGAGAGAAACCCATGCTGGGAAGGGAAGCTACAGCAGCTTTACCCTCCCACATATTAATACCACTACATGTGGCATGTGCTTTTGTCACCCTACAAGAAGAGGCTGCCCAGACGCTTCCCTTCACCCCCAGCCAATGTGGAAGGTCCATATGTGTCTCTAGGCAACCATTTCATTACCCCACATATCCCTTGTCCAGGACTTTGTAAAACTATCCCAGAACATCTTAGAATTAGCTGGGATGTATAGTTTGTGAAGACTCTACAAGTGAGAGGATAGGTAAATCTCTTAAATATTTTGCAGCACATGATTACATAGATATTAAGGGAAATACTGTTGTTCTTTAACTCAAAATAAGTAAATGTAACTAGAATATGTAATTAGTCTTATCTGTAAGCGATAGAGTTGCAACATGCATCTATTTTTTTCTTATGTCTCCTTGATAAACAATTCAAACAGGAACTAGTTTTTATATATATAACAAAACTGTTCAAGTGTTAAAAGTATAAGGCAAGACTTGAGGCTTCTGAGCTCTGAAACTCATCATTGTGAAAGGAAGATGAAGATCAAAATAAGGTTCAGGAAGAGCCTTACTTGACACTTCAGTAGATTTTCATCCATTGAGGGGGCTGCTCTGTGACAGGGAGTGAATCATTCTCTTCTATCTTTAGCGTTCTGTGGCATGTTTAGGGAGATTTGTGTGAATTTACAGATTTCCTTTTGATCACATACAGTTTCCAAAAATGGTGCTGAATTAAATTTAACACAGATTAGGTATTACTGTAAAAGTTTCTTACCACTGATTCCTGACTAACTGACTTGACTCCATGTGTACCCCACTTTATTAATAGAACACTCACTTGCATTGGAAGCAGAAAAAAAGAACAAGGTTCTTTTTGTATGTGTGCAGATTGAAGGGGGAAAACTGGGATTTGGAAGGACCTGCCCTATTAAAATATCTCCTGCTGATATCTCATCGTATGTGACATGCATGATATCACTTAACAGCTCCCACATGCCATATTCAGTTTTAATGGCCTTTCAGGGAAAGTCATACATGGGTCATGGAAGGATGACTTAATACATTTTTTACTACCTGTACTGTGAAGCCTAATGTTTTTGGAGAACACCCTGGCTCACGACAATGAAAAGCAAGTGCTTTTGTAACTATCAAATTTAGGATAGACACCGTGCTAATTACAGATACTATTATGTAAACACTCCGCTTGTTTTCTGGATGATGAGAATTTATCAGATGTCTGTATGTGGCATGTCAATGGTATTATTTCTTCACAGGACTCTTGTTGTGATATACCTATCTTGCTTTTCTGAGCAAAACTTACAATTAAGGCAAAATTATGCTCAATGCATGTTTCACTAAATGTATAAAATGAAACCTTTCAAATAATTTTTTTCCATTTTCACACAATTCAAGTCATCAAGCAACATACTGCAATGAAGACTGGAAAAGAGGTCACAATGCTGAAGAAGGTATCTGAACAGTACACCTTAAAAAGACATGTCTCAGTTTCTTGGAGATACTAGTAAGACCACAGCAATATTCCTTCAGTTTAAATCAAAATATGTATTAAAAAACTCTATTTAAAATGGCAAACAATATGCTGCTCTTATACTGACAGAAACCATACATAGTTTTTTTCTGTAGAAAATCAACAAATATCAACATCTTTGAGGTCAATGGGTTTTTAAGTTCATGAGTAACAAAAAGTTGGGATTTATGCTGGAGAATCTTATACCTTATGGAAAAAAAAAGTCTGTAAAAGGAGGAGCTCTAAGTAAAAGTAAGAGAGTATTTGATAGCTAAAATATGCCCTTGCTCTTTTTTCTTCTTTTAATCATTTAATTTCAAACTTATTCTTAGGGTAAGTCATGCATTCAAGTAAATTAGATAAAATTCAGACACAACTCATAAATCTTCAAGAGTGAAAAATAAGGTTATACCAAAATGTGAATCTTGGAACCTCTCATTTTTTTCAGCCAAGTCAGGTACATCACATCCCAAAGTATTACTACTTTGGGTCAAACCTATCTACTTACTTCAATAAGATACATGATGTGTTGCCTTCTGGCAACTGTTTCAAATATACTCAGTAGTGTTTTGAGAAATCCTTTTCTTCTTTAGTATCTGGCTTTGTTTTGTGGATATTTTTTCCAGGGTTACTCCTCTGACTTTGTGAGAATTACATGTTTTACATAAATGTGAGAGCAGAAGCCCATCCTTTATATCTAAATTTATTAATTTATAAATATAGGTAATTTATATCTCAATTTAATTTATTTACTAAGGGTGTGCTGTTTCACCTGAAGTATGGAATAATCAGTCAAGCTTCATGTACCCTCATATAGAAACAACTAAATAGAGCAGGTAAGCTTTATCTTTTTGACACTCTCTTCTCAAAGTGCTCTAAATTATTCCAGAGACCAATGTGCCACCAATATCTATCAATCACGGAAGATATAAATATGGCTTGAAGCCTTTGTGATGCATCCTTCCCTCTGAATCATACAGAGAACAATAGGAACTTTGCCCAATGCCTGGAGCAACAACATTTTGCTTTTATGCTCTGCTATTTACGACAGCCATTCTTTCTGGCCTTTTTTTTCTTCACAAGAAGTAGTAGGAAGGCAACAAATAGTTTGTTAGGAAGTAGGCCTGTGTCCTTAAAACTTAGAAGAAAAAGATGGACTTTTAGTCATTGGCCAGCATGTAAGTGGTGAGCCACACCAGAACGTCCTTCAAGCACACTGGGCTTTGGTGATTTTGATTTGGCTCTGAGAAACCAAGTGGTAGCTCATCACTCCATGCGGGGGTCAGGGGATATCATGGCACAGCTATCTAGGTGCTATATAACATACAGGATGCATCGGTCACCGTTAATCATCCATTCAAATACAATCAGCTCTTTGGAAAGAACAGTGTCTCTAAAGTATGAAAGCAATGACCCTTTTGAAATTACTTTGCCAGTTGGTGCTGAAGCCATAAAATTCATGCATGATTGAATGACAAAGAGTCCACAGTGAAGATAAACAAGAAAGGCTACACAGACTAACCTCTTTTTCATTAGCTTTTTGTACTGGGAAAATAACAAGAGAAGTACTTTTATAGTTGACCACAAGATTCCCTAGTCTGCCAACTATGGCTTTGCTTATCCAGCATTAAAAAGTATTCCTCTCAGAAGGTAGACTTTGATGCTGAACATTAGCTAGTGTGGTTTCCATGTTTCTGTTCTATGAACTGATATCATTAATGCCTATATTTTGCCTTTTCACAATTATGCCCTGAAAGAGATAGAAGAAAGCTATTTCCTTATATTCTTATTTTTATTGCTGTTTCAGTGCAGGTAAGGGAAAAAGAACATCAGTTTCTGCTCTGCTTAATGCAAATGAAATGCTCATTCCGAGCATAATGTCAGCTGTGGATCAAATGTTTCCTGGCAGCACTAAAAAAGAGCAGCCAGTGTAGGAAAGCCATCAGATTTAATCCATCAGACTTGAGGGACGTAATGAATATTCAGGCAGGACTGATCCTCCATCTAAGCATGCCTAAGACAAACAGATCCAATATCCAGGTGGTGAGAAAAAAATTCACCCCTTGACAGTGGAGGCAACAGAGATCAGTAAAACAGCTATTTGTGGAGAATTTTGAGAAAAGGTTTTCTAGGAACAAGAAGAATTGGACAGGTGGTGCCTGAAGCAACAGGAAAGGAGACCAAAACTAGAGACACTGAAGACAACTGGATGCAGCAGCTGCAGGAACCATTATCTATAGGTAGAAGCTGATGGAAGTGATTTCTACAATAAAGTAACATCTACCAGCAGGTGGAGATGCAATTGGAGATTGTGGTAGAGCTCAGATAGGGCTTTTAGAGTGATGGAAGAGAGGAGAGGGTGCATGGACAACCCCAAAGTTGCTGATCCCCAAAATGGGTTTTCTGAATGTTAATGTGAGAGGTGATCTATAGAAATGCATAACATCTGCAAAACAAAATACCATATCATATTGCTGTACTGCAGAAATAGTATTTGAGGAAAAAATATTAATGAAAATAGCTTGAATTTTTTACTTTATCAGTGACATGACTTCTATATAAAGTCTAACCCAGTTAGACAACCTAGTGGCACTAAAACATTATTAAAGACAGAAAGAGTGAAATTGAGCTGTCTTTGGAGAACTCAAATATTTCTATCAAAGGTCCAGTCCTTTCCATTTTAGATGGTGCTTTTGGAGCAAGTAATTCCAGCCATTACTGGAAATGTTTACAGAGTATGATTTCCATAAAGGTGAATAATTATACAGTTTGATTCAAATTAACATTATTTTTTGTCCCTGCCATTCACCAACGTCGGGGTATTTTATCAACATCAGTTTCATTTCTATCCCATCTCCGTTCATTTTCTAAGTATACTTCATTTCTGTGTATGACCACAGTGGAAAGATTCAAATTTCCCTTCTTAGGGAGTGTTCCCATAGTTCCTGTATACTTAACACGAGCTTAAGACCATGGCCACCCTAGGGTTCTCTCAGTAAGACTTCTTAGTAAAACTAGGGAAGTATTCAGAGTAGGCACTGATGTCGTTGTGATACATTCAGTGATTCTGAAACATATTGTTCGTAGCATTACGTTGAGTCCCTTCAGAGCATTCCATCTGCATGATATTTTAACATCATAGGTCTCCTTCACTATGTCATATATTGAGCAAGGAATTTTCTTACAGCATTTTCTATATGATGTGTAAGAGCTATTGTGAACAATCATAACATATATATATCCCTCAATAACAGGTGGTTGTGTCTTACAAGTCATATTTATATCGCTCTCTGTTAGTAACAAGATGGGTGGCTTATCTGTGTTGACACAATCGTAGCTGACTTCTTGGTTGACAATTAAGTTGAGATAGGTGGGTGTTCATGGGGAAGCACGTATTATTGAAATCTTCAACAGCAATAGGATGATGTATCTTGTTTTCATCTTGGAGGAGGCTGCAAGATAAAAGGGTAAAAACTGGTCTTGGTGGGTTTTCTGGACAGGTTACCCCATTAAAAAGAAGGAAAAATCCATTGTGTACTAATTCTATGTTTTGCACCACTGCTGTCTGTAACTTTTCAGGCAAGTGGGCCACGAGGTTTAGTTAGAGTCATAGATACAGTTCCAATTTATGGTAAATTTACCATGACAGGTTGTCCTGGCTGTACTGTTATTGGATATTTTCCTTCATCCAGAGGTGGAGCATCAGGTCCAGCTTTTGTAAAGAATGCTCCTCTCACAGGGCTCCCAGTGGGTCCATGTTGATTATTCAGTTGATTAAGTACTTTGGAGAGTCAAGTATCCCACTGGGTCCCATGTGGCTTAAGACTCTTTTTTAATAAACCATTAGCTCTTTTCTGCCATCCCATTTAATCAAAGATAGCAGGGGGTATGGAATACCCACTGAATTTCCTCCTGTTTTGCCATTTCTTGTACTTTCTTGTTGGAAGTGTGAGCCATTGTCACTTTGGATTAAGTTGGGGGTTGGTAGCCTTCAAAAGCAACAGGATAATCCTCTAGTGGTGCTCTGACCATTAGCCTACCGAGATTTAGTTGCCATAATTATGCCTGAGACAACCTCTAGTCCTGTGAGAATGTACCGATATCCCAAGGAGGGTTTAAAGGATCCAATGTAATCAACTTGCCATGTTGACCACATCGTTTTTCCCTCATTAATGGGTAGGAGTGCTGTTTTAGCGGGGAGATCTGTTTGCAATTTCAAGTTACATTGCAGGGGGGGAATTCTGTAAGGGTGGTTTCACAAGTTTTCCTGTTTAGAGGCCAACCTTGGCTTTGGGCTGCAAAATGAAGCACTTCTTGGCCTGTGTGGCCTGATTTTTGATGTAACCATTCCCCCAGTCAGTACCATTTGCGATCTGGCATATCTCATGTTTTTATTCTCCTTGTTCTGCCTAATTCATCTGCTTGTTGGTTCTATTTTGTGGCTGCTTGGTCATTGTTTACATGGGCTTTTACCCACCCTAGTTTGAATGGTGCTTGTCTAGCTATATCTAATAGTAATTGCCAGTCTTCTGTTCTCCAAACTGAGGATCTATTTACTCCCCAATTTACGGCTTCCCATTGACTAAGCCCTTGTGTGGCACCTGCCCATGAATAGGAGTCAACATAGATAACTTTTGCTCCATTTCATGCTGTTAGAACAACTGTCCTTAATTCTCCTCCTTGTGCCCTACCTTCACTTTCTTCTATTATGTTTGCCAGTGGTAATTTCTAATGTGGCTTTATACCGCTTTTTGCTGTTTACCCTCTTTGCTGAGGCATTGGTAAACCAAATGCCTTCAGTCAGTGTTATCCAAGTGAGGGGAGGTGCATTTAGAATTGGTGAAGGTTTAAATTGCTCTTTTAGTATTAGTGGGTCGGTGTTTATAGGCATCCGTAATTTGGAAATTTTTGCTTGTCCCTTCAGTCAGTTGCATTTCATCTACTACTCCTATCAGGTAGGCATGCAATTTTCTGATGGTGGGGTTTTGTGCAATTCCCCCTGGGGAAGCAGTTCCTTTTAGGGCTGTTTCTAGTAAGTTGAATGGCCCTACTCTGAACAGGTCAGCCCTGGTGTATTTTCTCAACTTGTTTAACTGCTCGGTCCTTGTTCACATTCCAAATACCTCTGTTCTGTCTCTTTAAATGCAGTCAAGTTAAATATTAAAGATCTTTTTGGCCCACTTGGCCCCATCTTGAATAGATTGCAATAAGTACCATGTTCTGCAAAACCCCATCCTGCTATAATAGGGTTGCAGAGATGTACTGGCCTCTGTGACTGATAATGTCTTTAATACTTGTATTAGAGTTTTGACTGCCTCTTCACGTTCTGGGTTCCATTCCCACAGTTTTCCCTTTCATAAAAGCAAGTACATCAGGTGAGCAATGATAGAAAAAAACAGGTACATGTTTTTCTCATACCCTAAAGTAGCCATGAGTTGTAATTCTTTCCTAGATTGGGGTATTTGTAACTGTTGTTTTACTTTGGGAGACCAGTGGGTTTGCTGCACTACCTGCAGTCCACAAAGTACCTAAAAATGTTACTTCTTTACTCGGTCCCTGACATTTTCTGGGTGGAATTTAAACTCCCACTTTGTGTAGTGTTTGCCACACTGCTGCCGCCACTTCCCCCACCTTTTCAGGGGAGGTTCCTCTGATTAGGACATCATCTATATAGTGGTACAGTTTCACAAATTGAGAGAATAAGGGTGTCTGTAAGAGTTCAGCAAGTGCAGCATGAACAACCATGGATGAAAATTTATATCCCTGTGGGAGTCTGTTAAAGATGTATTGTATACCTTCCCAAGTAAAAGCAAATTCCTCTTTATCCTCCTCCTGCAAGGGCACCATAAAGAATATATCTTCCACATCTAGCACTGGAATCCATGGGTGTGTGGCTGCTTGTAACATGGCTGTTAAAGTTGCAGTATTAGGTACTGCAGCCATTAACAGGGCTGTGTTGACATTTAGGTGCTGATAATCAATTGTCAGACGCCATCTGCCATCCGGCTTTCAGACCGGCCAGACAGGTGAATTGTATGGGGAGTGGGTTCTGGAAATAATGTGCCAACTATGCCAAATTGTTGTGAATGGGTAATTCAGAATGCTTAAGGAATCACCAGCAAAGGTATTTGTAAAAGTGGTTTTAATGCGATGTTGTAAAAGTGCAGCTTAACAAAGTTCGATGGCAAGGTTCACTCTATTAGCTACTGCATGGAAAAGTCATACAAAGGAGTTGAGTTCACAGACAGACCAGGGATGAAAAGAGTAAGGAGGACCCTCCTGTTCACTCACAAGGTTCAGAGTAGACCCCCTTGCTTTCTAAACTCCTGATGGAGCTTAAGTGTGGTTAGGCCCCATCTTAGTCTCAGACTTGGACAGCAGTTTATGTCTAAGGAATTGTATATGCAAAATTTATCAATGTTTCATTGGCATCAATTCAGCATGCAAGCAAAGTTACCAAGACACAATCAAAGTTACCATACTACAAGCTTATGTGTAATGTCGGTCGCTTAACAAGTATCCGTTGTTGGTAAAAGGTCTCTGTTCCTTGCGGAGCAACCTCGAGAGGTGTCCCAGCTCAAGGGGAGATCACCACCATGCAGCCACACTGCCTAGCAGGGAGAGCGCAAAGAAGTCTCACTTAGGCTGTCATATTTATAGGATAAAGTGGTTGGCTTATAGTCAAATTACATGTGATAGAAAAGATTTGCAGGAGACTCCTTGTGCCCACAACTTTCTTTGTGCCTTCATAGTTGAGCCTTGGGAAAACCATTGCAGTTTCCCATTCAACACTCAGTATTTTTATTTGGAAAAATACTGTGAAATGTCTGTATCTGCCATCTGAAGGTCATGTCCTTCCTCTGCTACTAACTTCTGACATCTTCCTATCAGGAGACTTTATTATTACAAAGTAGCTGGAATAAAGTTTCCAGTAATGAGGCAGAAACATGTTTATTTTCCCATTTCCTTGACAATAAATTGGCAAAGTCTGGACATTAAAGAGGAAAATAAATAAAGAAATAAATATGAAAAACCAAAATCAAGCTGTCATGATTTTGCCTCAACGATTACTGAAAAAATAAGGAAACTCTCTGACCAAGAGAACAAAGGAATGTGTAAGTTGTTTCGTGAAGTTATGCAAGAGTTCATGTAAACTGGATGAAGCATGTGGATTCAAGGAGACATTTAAACAGCAAGATACATGGTGCAGAAAGTTTCCATTTATTGATAAGTAATTACGGTTTTGGATGCTTGACAGGTTGTGTATTGGGAAGAAGTCCATTAAGAACACTCAAAGCTGGAAGTGATAATGTAAGAGAGATACGTATAAAGAAAAATATTAGCCTAATCTATTTTTCAAATATGTAATGTACTTATTATGGACACATTTCTGAATTATTGACAGTATTGGCACCTTGGTGTCAGATACCTGATTTTAGAAAAATCTAAGTTCTTGTAATTTCATCTGACAAAGCTTCTTTGTTCTCCCATGTTGTGGTGACACAAGTGGTGCCTCCCACTGGGGCAAGACTGTAGCTTGCATCTGCTGGAAGAGGGAGAGATGCAGATTTAGCTGATCCCAGCATAGGCTGCAAATCGTCTGGGTGCCATTTTTCAGGAGACATTTGACCTCCTTGTGGCAAGATGGAGAAACTAATAGTATTATTTCTATAGACCTTACCTCTTTTGATCGTAAACTCTTCATATCAAGGGACTGCTGTTCAGTGTTAGCATCCTGAGTATGCAGAAAAACTGGGCCATCACTTCCATAATGGCTTTAGGGTACAACTGCAGGACATAAGTTAACAGGTAAAGGGCTTCCTTGTTTATCCTTATCTCTAACATTCCAGTGGTGCAGTTCCCACCCTCGTTTTTATTTTAGGAGTACGCCAGTTCCTAGCAGAGTAGAAAAGCTGAGGGAGGAAAGAGTCTCTTCACATAGCCAGGCTATGCCACAGATGATGCTGGGTATGCTTTCTCCTAAATCAATTGAAACTGATCTGGCAATTAAAGTCAACTGAAGGCCTGTAGTGTTGCAGATGCGGGCTGTTTCATTCCTCAGCTAAGCTAAACCCTGGCAAGATCACATCCCAGAACAGCAGCCTGCACAGCTTCTTGCATTTTTCCTGCTTGCTGAGCAGAGAAATTGAGAGAGAAAAGGTTTTAGTCCCACTCAAAAAAAGGGAATTGGTGGAAGGGTAGGAAAAGTGATTATCTACAAAAGCCACAAGAGCATTTATCAAAGCGAGGCATCATTCTCATTCTGTTCTTAATGCTCTAATGCTTCATTTATGGATATAATTCTTATTTCCCAGGCCTGTCCTCTCTCTACCCATCAGAATTCAGTCTTGTGTCCAAAGAAATTATTTTTCTCCAGAAAGAAATGCTTCTACATAGCATAGCAAGCACTTTTGAGATTTTTTTGAATTAAAAAGGTAATAAATTCTAATAATACCACTTGCAACTATTTGGAACTTCATAGCATCAGCTTTTTGGGAAACTTTGTTGATGAACACTGCATATATACATTCAGTCAAACTCATTACTGGTCAAGCCATAAATGCACTTTAAGTTTGTGCAAAGTTGTAATGTTTGTAGACAAACTGGACTTTGAAGTGATTTGGTGACTTGAGAGAACAAACGCTGAGTGAGGACCCTTGGTGCTGGCTGAGGTGGTAGAGGGGAGGCGCTTTGGCCCTTTCCAGGCGGGAAAACAAGGCTTGGCTGCCTGCCAGATTTATGCTAGCCTCTTTCCCCTGGGAGAATATTATTTTTTGTGATCTCTGCCACCTGAGAGAATCTGTTTCTTTCCAAAGATGAAACATTCACTTAAAAATATTGTGGAAGCCTCACAGACCAACTTTCTCAGGGGAATGCTCCCAGACCTACCTTTTCTTTGAAAGAGCTTCCATAACTTCCCCTCAGTGCAGTTAGCAAGCTCTGATTTAAGACATCAAGGGCTGGCATGCCGAGTGTTCAGTATGTGCACATTACTGTTGTGATTTTTTGGCACTGATGCCAACATTCCTATTTTGGTTTCACTGATTTTTTTCCCACAAAAGCCATGAGACTTCAGACTGGGATGCTGTTCTTTGGGATTCCTGCCAAAGGACTTTGGGTAAATCTTTCGGCCACCCACACTAGAACAGCAAAAAGATTGGTAATATTTCACCTATCCTTTTTAAATTACTGATAATTTTTGGTATTGCCCTTTTGATATTTTCAAAGATTCAGAGTAGGTTTGGAGAAATCTTGTGTCATACAAGTGCTGTATAAATAGAAGGGGGCTTTATGGGCACATGAAAACAAATGCGAAACAGGGTGAGGTTTGAATGGTCTTGGGCACAGCAACACTAAGCTGAGAAGAAAGTGGCTAGTGTGGCTAAGGAAGAGGAGTACAAAATTATTTTAGGACAGAAAAGGGAAAAACTGAGCAGAACGATGTAGTTGACACAACACATTGAGAACGATAAAATGGGAAAGACTGACCAGAGGACCTCAGCTGAGTTCTTCCTTATGGGTGGAAATGGACAAGCTTACTGAAAAATTTGCACAAAACTAGCACTTTGGGAGAAAGGACATAGACTAAGGAGAACTAAATTTATATTTCTTACAATTAACATTTCTTTACCAGCTCTCCAGCTAAACTGTGGCTCAGTATTCATTGATTAACAACTTCAGGAGGACAAATCAGCTAAATCTCAGAGGTTTGTGAAGACAAGCACCCCTTAACATTGATAAGACCCATGCTTAGAATTAGCTTCTCAGTGGGAGCCTGCTTGCTTTGCTTAGTTTCACACTCATGGGGGCTATCTCTATGTTGCAGTCTCACACTCACTGATGTTTTATGGTGATATCATATAAAGGCTCCTGCACTAAATTTCCAAGACTTCCCATCTAGAAGCTGACCTCTTGTTCAGTTACCAGCTGTGAAGTTTCCCAGACATTGCTGTCACACTCCATTCAAAAAATATATTTTCTGAGCATTGTCGTGTGTTTAATGTTGCTATCTACACTGTCCCTTTTTAGGCTAGTGCATCCTCCACTCTATTTTCATGTCAGCATGAGAACACTGCTTGCTCTCACTCATTCCTTCTTAAGGTCTTGCATTTCTTTTTTCCCTTCCCACCAAAACTGTGGCCGTTGCAAATTGTTGGACTAGTTTCCAAACATGAACACAAGAAGGAATTCTGCTACTCTAAAACTGATTTCTATTCTAGTGAACATCTAGGCAAAATAATATTTTCTACTTTCTGAAGCAGAAGTCGCAGGAATGTAGAGCTCCTGACTGAACTGATTCTTTCCCTTGGACATAATTTAAAATTTAGTGGGCGAATTGAATTCTTGTCAATTTGCTGCTTGTTTCACTTATAGGCTGAGTACAGAGAAGATCTGATTTTGGGACACCCTCTTTATTTTATTACCTTTTGATCTGAAGAGACAAAATAGTCGTCAGTCATCTCATAGTCAGTGACTGTAGCTAACCAAATCTTTTTAACATTATTGTTGTTAATAACGGTTTTTCTTTAAATAATCTGTGTTTGACTGCCAAATGGATCTAAAGAACTATAGCAAACAAAATAAAAATAGAATTCTATAAGTGAAAGCAAACAACGGTCATCGCATATGAATCCCTTCTCTTTTCTAATCTGCTCAATAGGCATTTGCTCTATAGATTGAGATACGGACAAGGAAGATTCCATGAGATCACTATCTGCATCACCTGAAGCCTTCTGATTCAGGACATGTTAATGGGGTGCTTTCAACCTAGTCAACCAGGAAACATACCAAAATGTAAGGTCCGACAAATTATGGCTCTTTTAATCTAAGCACGTAAAATCAGGACAGTGTGACACGAATAATGTGTAGCTTATTGTCAGAAGTGATGGCTTTTCAGTGTGATGATAGTACTCATTTAAAATAAAAATAAAAACAAAAGACAAAACAAAAACAAAAAAGGAAGAGAACAATTGCAAAACGAGTGGTGAATACAAATACCTTCTCAGTCACCCCAGCGATAGCAACATGTTTTAACATGTGTTCTCAGGTCTGAAATTTGAGTGGTTTTCAAGCAGGGTTTGTTATACCCAGTCCCTGGATGGAAAGACTGAACTGTGTTGTGGCCTGTCGTCCATCACCTGACAGGGTTGACGTGCCATAGCAGCAGTGGCAATAGCCTGATGGCTCTCTTTAGAGTTTTCCTACAGAAGTGTAATGTGACGTTTGCTGATGGTTTCCTCCCCAGAAGTTTAGGCATGCCCTGAGCCAGCCAGTATCTTTACTGAAGGAAATGAAAGTTCCAGTTGCAGACAGCAAAGAGGGAAAATACTAAGGACTGATCCCACAAGAGTCAGGCTTCATTGTTTGTGCTTCTGGTTCAACACATAAACCGCACAACTGCACCCATTGGAAAACACCTAGTAACAAGCAACCATCAACTGCTGAAAAAGTTTAATTTATTTAGAGAGTTTGGATATTACTGTTCTACTGTTCTCTGTTGTGAGATATAAGAAAATAAATTCTTCATCATGAGAGCAATTAAACATTGGAAGAGGTTGCCCAGAGAAGTGGTGAAATCTCCCTCACTGGAAATATAAAACATTTGGATTGACAGGACCTTAGATTACCTAATCTAAGGGCTCCAGGTGCACCTGAAAGATGTTCCTGAAGCAGCGGGCGGGAAGTGTGGGTGGATGTCCCCGATGAGACTGGTCAAGGCTATTAAGGCCTATTTGTGCCCTCGGGTCCTGACAGATTCTGTGACATGTGACATTTCTAGTAAAAATCCATATTTTTCAACTGTGCATAACATATCATTAAATATACTGTTCTTAAACTGATTATGGCTTTTGGGTTTAGCCTGAAAATTAGATAAATGTCATGTAGATATGCATGAACAATACTTACAGGTCTGGTGGTGTTTGAGATTGATTTATGACTATATCCCTCTAACCAAGCCCCATGCAGTAATGCCAGTGAATCCTTTGCATATGTAAGGTAAGACCACCTAGATTCTGCCTTGATTCAGCCCTCACAAGATACTTACGTTACAACCCTATCCACCTGTGTAGTTGATGGAGAGAAAGATGCATGTCTAAAGAGTATTTCAGCCCACAAAAACCATCTTTGATACTTCAACTATATCTTCAGATATCCAAAAGTATAAAAATTCATCTTGGGATGGTATTCTGAAACTTATTATTCAGTCGGTGTTCAGATTTTTAGGAAGCGAAAATTATCTGAATCAGTCAATAAGCTCAGATAATATGCAATTCAAATTATTTCTCAAGTCACTTAGCTTTCTTTTCCATGTTTTGAAAACCCTCAAGCAAGCCTCTCATATTCGGTGTGTGGGTGTGTGCACTGTGTGGGCTGTAACTGTGCTGATTTTTCTTCAGAGTCAGCTGTTGCCTAGAAGCAGTAGACGAGAAAGCATTGGTGGGTAAGCTTGAAGCTGCTTAGCTGGAGAAGACAGCCCACACCTTTTAACTTCAGACCAAGATGATTCTGGTCCTCAGGTAGACAGAAACAGTTGAGAGAAAACAGCTCCATAAAATCATAACAGACTGCAGGTGTTATTCTCATTTATTGGTTCCAGGACATAACATGAAGCTTCCATGGACACGTTTAGAAAGTCCCAAACTTAGGAAACGCTTGCAAATTTTGAACTGTGCCACAGGGACCACCAAAAAGCAGAAAAAAACCCTTAGCTTTCAGTGCAGGGCAGATATGATTTCTGTCTAGCTCCTAGGGCAGCCTGAGGTTGTCCCTCCATCCAGTTCTGTACCGGCTAGTCAATGCATAACATTTCTAACTAAAGCTTTGTCACTGAGGTGGCAACAGCTCTCTAACCAGCTTCTGCCCAGCCTCCCAAAACTCACATGCACACAGCAAGGCTAGCTGTGCTCTGCCATGCTCTATAGCTCTCTGCAGAGGTCTGCCCTGTCTCAAAAAATCCCGAGGCTACCAAAGAGATCTACAATGAAATTCAGTCAAGAGGTGGTTATCTGAAAGCAGGAAGTAACTTATTTCAATTAGCATTAAATATCAAAATCATTCATGGTTTGTATTTGAACCACAATCACATATCATCACATCATGGAATAAAGAACAAATGAAGCATTTCCAAACAGTTCTGGAGCAAAATTTAGAAATCTTTGGAACAAAGCACTTCCAGGGAACAAAACCTGAAAAACATTTGGTGTGAGTTCCAAATATCTAAGGCTTATTTCTTTTCCATTTATCCTGAAATTTAAGTTCAGATTTAAAAGTTAGGATGACCAACTCCAAGTTTTATCATCATCCAGTTAGTTTGGTTGACTCATAAAAATAGAATTTCTAATGCCACCAGAGGTAAAAAAGTGGGGGAAAAAAAAGTGATCCTAAACCCAGGCACTTTTTTTTCCTCTTTTTACTATTCTAAAATTCCTTTTCTGTTTCAAATCTCCTTTCAGCCCTATCTTTATTTGAAAAGTACTGTTCTTGTGAGTCAGCACACTCTGCTGGTAGACCAAGAGAATGTGACTGACACAGGAGAAAAAAAAAATTCCAAAACCAAAGCATGAAATGCAATTAAAAAGTAATCGGTTGCATCTTCTGAGAAAAGGAAACAAATCGCAATAATAAGTAAACCACAGCTCTCCTACACAGTGGAGTTAATTCATTAATACAGTTTGATTCATATAACTATATTAAAAAGGCATTGGTTCATACCCTTAACTCTATTTTTAAGACAACAGCTGTTTCAGAAGGAAGTAATTAGATGCGAGGCAATTAGACCACGGAGCATGCAAGGCTCCAGTGGGCCCAGGTTCGTCTACCATCTTTTCAAGCTTGAAAAATGAGAAAGGAGCCTGACATGTATCTTCAGAGCCTGCCCTTGAATGTAAGGGGTTGGGGATGACAGGAAGCTCCCTGAATCCAAGTGTGACCCTGGGGCTCCAGTCCTACTTCTGATCTCTAATCAGCTGTGCAAGGCAGAAGCCTTTGAGAGCTGATGACCATCAGTATTTTCTATGCTCTTTGTTAACAGCTGAAGAGTTTTTAGCACCAACCGTTGTTGAACCCTATCAGGAAGAGTTGCGTTCCCCGAATTTACATCAAGAAATTCTGGGTAAATGTTTGCTATTCTCATGGTACCACATGTTTTATAAATAGATAATAGGTACACAAACTGTTATATCTGAAATTGCAGGAGATTTCCATTAAGTCTTTGCTGTTTCACCAAGAAGCCCCTAAATCCAAATTCTTTTGGTCTTGTTTGCTGCTACCTGTTAGACTCCTACCACATTTCACTACTTTTGGATAAGGTAATTCAGTGTCATTAATCTATACTGAAAAGGGCTTTGGAAGAGGCAATAAGAGAAAAGAAGAATAACTGGGAAGATGAGTTGTGCATGTGCTGCAGATGTTCAGACAGACTTTTCTTATATAAGCTATGTTACATTTTGAAATTCATTTGCAGTACTGTGTCCAGAGAAAACCAGGTTATTCCACTTGCTGTGGCTCTAATAGAACAAAGTCTCTTATTTGTAAGTATCTGTCCTACGCCCTTGCGCACACCCTTACCATCACAAATCTTGCTTTGCCCCCTCCTTCCCACTTTCTCTACGCCCTTCACAGCATCTCAGAGTCCTCTTGTTGCTTCACTACTGAACTGAGCAAGTGGTGGTGCCCACTATTGCCTATAGAATCATAGAATCATAGAACCGTTTAGGTTGGAAAGGACCTTTAAGATCATCAAGTCCAACTGTTAACCTAACCCTGCCATCCCACCACTAAACCATGTCCCTGAGCACCTTGTCTACATGGCTTTTAAATACCTCCAGGGATGGGGACTCCACCACTTCCCTGGGCAGCCCATTCCAGAGCCTGACAACCCTTTCGGTGAAGGCATTTTTCCTAATGTCCAACCTAAACCTGCCCTGGCACAACTTGAGGCCATTTCCTCTTGGCCTATCACCCGTTACTTGGGAGAAGAGACCAACCCCCACCTCACTACATCCTCCTGTCAGGCAGCTGGAGAGGGCAATAGGGGTGCGTTGCTGCCTGATCCAGCAGCGCACAGCGCGGTGATAGACCCACCCCAGGGTAAGCGCAGCATAAGCCTCGCAAGCTCACATGGCTATTATAGTGTAAGCACTACCAATTTTTGCAAAAGCTGATTCTCTTGAATCCTGCTGCCACAACTAGTTGAAATTGGCCATCAGGTTCAAAAGATTCTGCAAAAAAAGGTGCTGGAACTAATGGACACACAAATAAATGAAAGAACAGTCAGATTAACCAAGGGGAAATAACGATGCAAATTCAAGTCAGGCAGTAGACAAGGAATGCTTTCCTTCATTTCCATCATCAAAGGAAAGCAATATCCTTTTGATAAGAATTATTCAGTTAAGATGTAAAAGAACTTAAGGCTATCAGAAGAAATTATCTCATCTGATTTAAAAATGCTATAACTTTAGTCTTTAAGTGCATGAACCAGTTCCCTAAGCAGCATCAACTTTCAATTATGTTTAGTGCAAAGTCAGCCATTATTACCATTAACATTTGCCTGTTCAATCACACTGTCTGTAACCAGCCACTAATAAGAATTCATGAGATAAATCTGTCTTGATTTAGTTTCAAGTAACCTGCAGGAATTCTGTCTCTTGGGAGAGTTTCATTTATTCACCTCCTGTATCCTAAATGTGTTTTCTTAATTTTGGAAGACCCAGCAAATCTGCCTGTCTTTTTGCTCTGTTGTTGCCGTTCCTTGAATCAAACTTTGTGTTCCTCAGGGGGTTCCCTGTTAAAACCTCCTTCTGTACGCAGCATATTTCTGAAAGGCAAACCCAGCTTCTTAAATCCCATGCACTCTGGAGGTCACACATGCTGTATGCTTCCTCTTGGAGTGAATAATCTTCTGCGTCTGCTGCTGGAACTTGCCAAATGGGTTCAACTGTTTCCAGCAGCTGGTCCGGCCAGGCGATATGGCGACAGTGAAGAGATGCAGAGCCAGAGGCCACTGCAGAAGAATATCAGTGAGAAAGACAAGTGTTTTGGAAGAGTACAGAGAATGAGGTATTCTCAACAGAAAAAAGCAAGGTTACTTCAAAAGACCATTTTACTTTTAGTAACCTTTCAAATAAATCAGGAAGTCACTTCTTCAGGTTCATTCACTGGTATTACCATTTTAGATTTGTTTTGTTTTGTTTTTTATAGCTGTTATTTCATCTTAAACGTATCACTTTAGGGGCCAAGGATGGAATGATATGACAGTCAGTCACAGAGTTCTGCCCTGGTGAGACCATCCCTAACTTGACTGTGGCAAGGATTTCTGCTGTAATTCAGCTATGTAGGCTTTCACTGTCCTAATCAGGTCCTGAAAACAGTACAAACAAACACATTTGTTTTGAAGTGCTGAATTAACTGCAAAGATGTCTGTATTGTTAATGTCACAAAGTTTCTCAGCTAGGTGATGAAATACTGGAATTGGAAATAGCAAAGCATTGGTTGGAAGACGGGCTACTCGCCTCTACTAGGAAAAACTTCTCTCAGTGTCACAACCTCCTGCCTCTTCAACCCAACAGAATACATGGCACTAATGCACAGAGGAGAACGCAGGAAAGAATGCATTTTTCCTTGATGTACGTGACAGCTCCTGTAAGTGCTAATGGTATTTACATGCACATTCAGAGACAGCTGTACTCCATGAACTGGAAAGCAGATGGTCAAGGGGGTATTTAATAAAAATATCATTCACCTTAAATGCATTGTTTATAAAATGTCAATTATGTTTTCGCTTTATTAGGCCAGAAGAGATTAAATAACAAAGGCAGAATGAAGGCAGAAAATTAAGAGAATAAATTAAGCAACCAATGCACTGGAAAAGCCATAAGCTATTATGAAGTAACAAAGTGGTGTTGCTAAAGAAGTAACCTTGTGCTATGGTGGGGACCTTTCAGCTGAAACTAATAAGAGCAGGAGGGCATTTTCCCAGAACCCTTGGACAGCATTTTATTTTGGATCCAATGTTTTTAGTGGCAGGAAAAAAACCCAAACAAAACTAAGTGAAACATGAAATTCTCTGAAACTGTGAAGGGAAAGATCTGCTTCTGCCCTTGACCTCACTTTCTTCTTTTTCAGTGAAGAGAGGGAAAATAAGAAAAAGAGAAACAAAGGGGAATGGACAGGTGCTACTCACACCATGCTGCATGGCAAATAAAATTTAAAAAAAAAAAAAGAAAAAAAGATGTTGTAAAGCAAACACACTGGTTTTCCAGATAGCTTTGTGCCAAATTTGGGTTAATAAATGGAATCCTTATTTTTAATTTTTAGTTGCCAGGTACTGAAATGCCACAGCAACTGAATTGCCACAGCAAGTGAATTAAATTGCAGATTTCGTCCTTCCAGAAGAAAGTTGAAAGAAATTGTTAGTGGAGGAAGAAGCTTGAATTTTTATAATTCATTTTATTTTATTTTATATTTGAAGGACTTCTCTTTTAAGGCTTTAATTTCAGCTATGTTTCTTTTGAAATTGTTTAGATCTTATTGCAAATATGTACTTCTTTGAAGTCATTATTCATTTCAAATATGTGTATCTTCCAATATATAAATGTAAATATGTAAATATAGTAAAATACAGCATGTATATAGTAAAGTGAACATAATGTGTTATCAAATGGATGCAATTCCCTCCTGAGCGATGCCCCTGAAAATAACATCATTATAGATTATACAATACCCAGGTGATCATTTTATTGACAGCTTTGCACCCTTGATGCCTGTTCTTGAAATTGTAAATCTGATCCCATCAGAGTCAGAGTAGGAAGCCATGACATTTAACGTCATACATTCTCTTCTTCCAGTTCATCAGTCCTCTTCACCTGCTAAACCTCTGCACTGCAGCTTAAATTTAATTAGCCATGAAGTCTTTTCTAAGATAAGAGTGAAACTTGCATCTGACAGGTTATACAGCCTCGAACATAAGTCCACATTCCCTCTCTGTGGATCTAGTATGATTAGCATATGCTGATCTTCATCAATATGCTGAAAAGGGTCCCACACTGCCTTCTAATGCTAATATTCCTACACTATAATCTGGTCCTGTCTGTTTGCCTCTGGCTTTTAATTTCTCTCATAAAATGATAATGTGTTGTGTTTTAATTTGGTGGTTGTATAATTGTCTCTGGATGTGACTAGCAATTTCTCAACTATGATTTTTTTCATAGCAAAATATACATTTACTGAAACCTAAACCATTCATGAGAAACCTGCAACCTAATGATATGGACAAAATATCAGAATACAATTTATTGACCTTTTTTCAAAGGAAAATTTTCATTTTCCACTTGAGAATGACTTGTTTATGCAGCACAGTTGATTCATACTAAAAAGCTACTGTTGAAACCCATTAAAATTCAAACAGGATGTTTTGATATGTTCAAACCAACCATTTGGCTTAAATCCAGTTTTATTCAACTGAAAAACATTCATCTCAAGAAAATCTCTGAGATTTTTATTTTCTTGTGTCAGCTGACAATGGATGATAAAGCTCAAACGTTGCTAAACAAGGAACCCTCTTTCTTATCAGCCACTATTTTTCCTTATACTTCAAGTCTCCTTTGGTGTGTTTCATGTCATCCTTTACCAAAATTTCACTGCTGTGCAAAGTTTGATGCTGTCCTTGGTGTGACTGCCACATCTGGCCATTGCTATCCTGTGCTTGGATTACTGAACACTCCTGAATTTTTATTGACTCGACTTGATGCCCCACCACCCCACTTCATTTGACCTCAGCAGGGACCACAGTGACCTAGGGTCTTCCAGACACTTTGATTTCTTTCTAACTTTAGCTATAGCATCAGTGGAAGATGCAACTGTGACTTCTTTTCTAAGTAACACTTACGTGTGTGTGAACCACAGAGTTAAAAAGCTGTGTTTGTCCCCTGGGCTGCAAGATGGAGCTGTGGTTTGTGCTCTTCACTGGTGGATGTCATGGAGCTGGACCTCAGGTACCTATAGCCCAGCCACTGTCCGGAAATGTTTCAGATTGGGAAGGAGATGAGAGTAGTAACAAGAGGATTGGTGGTAGTAGTCACAACACCAAGCAATAGGCTCATAGGCCTGTCAGGGGAAAGTGCCCTGATTTCCATCTACCTCAGCAAACACCTAAAGATCACTGACTGACCTAACCCTTCCCACCTTTTCCCAAAATCCACTGTGCCCACTAGCTTATTTTGCCTTCCAGAGTGACTCTGCCTCCTGCTAGCCAGACCCTCGCTGTGACTGTTCTTTCTGAACATGCAAGATTGACCCTGAAAAATACAGAAGTAAGAATTTTGACATTTTGTTAATATTTTAAGGCAGATTGATTCAAAAGAAACTAATCTACTAGAGAATCAGAGCCATTCACAAGACCCACATTCTCCGATGTGAGATACCTGAGCCTTCCCAAAGCTAATGACTGTGTTATTAGCTGCTGTGTGTGTATTCGAATTCACATTTTCAGTAAGAACTGCTTAAAGCATGACCCCTCTTCCCCTGCAATAAAAAGCTGTGTGCAAAATCTGCCAAAACGCAGAAGCCTGAAATTGCTTGCTGTCTCCTCAGGGCACATGTGTGAATGCTAGTTGATTTGAAGGATAAAGGACAAAATGCCATTAGGATACAGCTGACTCTGATTCCATACTCAAAATCCATTGTTTTACCATGTGCTTATATTTCTAAATCAGTATTGCTGTCAGCACTTAGTAGCATTTAAAGCTGCTAAAGTACTTTTTTTTTGATGCTGTGGCTTCATTATGCCATTTTTAGGAAGCAGTTGCATTTCTGATTGTTCTTTTTTTCCTCGATTGGGCAGGACTATTTCTGCTGCAGCTAGAAACCCTGGTATTTTTGCTGATGTTTGGAGCTAAGTTTCTAATACTTTAAAACACAACTTTCACAAAAATCTGGAGCCCAAAGCTCATTCCACCTGCAGACTCACCATCTGAAATTGCAAGTTAGTGAGCACATCTGCCTATTTCTAAACACATTGCAAATCTCTCAACTTTCTGTGGGACTGGTGTGAGAGAAGCCCATCTGCCTACAGAAAGAAGAACAGTATGGAGGACTGGGTTGCAGATGGAACATTATGAGTCCCCTTTTAATGAGGAGTCTCACCAGGAGACAAGTCAACCTGGGGACATGTCATGCTATAGGCTGTTGTCTACTTAAGCCTGAGCGGATGACATTAATTATTTGTGCGATTAAGCATCATCACCACCCTGGTTGTCAAGGCAATGCCTTCATCACAAGGAGAGAGGTATGACCCCAATGTTAGGCACAAAAATATTGCTGCCTTAGTGTCCCTGCTCACCCTGTATAGTCAATAGCTAGAAACTCCTTGGCATATCCAACCCTCACCCAAAATCCAAAAACTTCAGTTGCTGCAGTTCCCTGGGGCTTGGGATGAAGTCCCTGCACAGTCACAGCCCTGGCAGGCCATGCAGATGTGGCCTCAACATCTCCCTCCCTTTATAAGTAACCCTAAGTCCCACCATTGCTTACAGAGGCTTTTCTGATTCTCTGAAACTTCAGGGTTTTTTCCCTTGCAGTTAAAATATTTTGCAAAGTCATCTCCTCCTCCATAAAGCATACCCTAACAACTTCGAGGGAGAGTGCTAAACGCAAAAACCCCTAAGAAAGATGAGCATACAAAGAAGTGCACCTATTTTGTCAAAGTACAGCAAAACATGACAGGAACAAAACATGGCTTCAGCATGAGCGCAAGGAACCAGCATATTTAGGGTGGAATCACTATGAAACTCAAAACGCCAGGCTCAAGGGTGGTGAGGAGTGTTGGATGGAGATTAATAAAATGAAACATGATTGCTCTAAGGCTTAGCAGGTGAATAAGGAAATTTAATATAAAATTAATCTCACACATGAAACAAGGAAAAGCAGGAGCTGCTACATAATATTGAAAGTTAATCACAAAGTTCTCTGAAGTAGTTACATGAGGTGGTCAGAAAAGGTGACAAATAGCCATGGGAACCCCCTTCCCACTTCACAGGAGTGCTTCAGGTCTGGTTTTCCTAAAGCGCTGTCCAGCAGTGGTGTTGGTGAGGTGAACTAAAAACTAAACATTAATAAAAGGGCTGTGGTGTAGATGGGCTGACGGTGCAGCAAGCTGCCTGGGCAGCAGCCAGCCTCCGGAGCTGCAGAGCGAGGCCCAGCTGACACGGCCACGGGGTCCACGAGGGACAGATGGGAAGGGCAAGACCCCCCCCCCCCGCCCCCCGGCGGGGCCCACCCTCCCCCTGCCACTGCTCATGGGGGCAATTTGGCTCCTGCTCTGGTGCGCTTTGCAATGTCATGGCCGGTTTAAGACTCTTCCTGATTTATTAGAAGCCACTTGTTCCTGGACCCTTAGTGCCTCCTCAGTCATATCCACTCATCTCTCTCTGTGGCCACCTTCCTGAACCAGACTTTCAGCTGATGCTGTTTAAATAGAAGGAAAACACATGGATGGGATTTCAGAGAGCCAGGCATGTGTACAAGCACGTAGCTAAACACAGCAGAGGGGAAGGCAACCTGCAGCAGGGGAAAAATGCCTGGAGAAGGCAGGAGGTGACTAGGGGGACTTCTTATGGTCTGCCCTTCCAAGGCACCAAGGCAACTGGATGACTAAAATGCACACTAAGCCTACCCCAGAGAGCTCCCACTGGACGGTGTTGTGCTAGCTAAAGACAACAGGTAGTCCCGCTCCCAAAATACTGCCAATTGGAAAAAAAAAAAAAAAAAAAAGCTCCAAAGCTCCATAGCAAAGCTGAATTTTTAAATGTTTGAGTCAGAACAAGAGGGCATTAATTGTGATCATGATGGTAATTTTTTGGCATGGCATTTGACTAGACTAGAGATATTCACAACACCTCTTTGTCCTTCAAGCCCCATTAACAATATGGATGTCTCCCTTTATAGCAAACACATTAACAAAGGACCAAGCAGCTGTTACCCCTCCTGGTTTGAATCACCCTTATTTTCTTAACTAAAAATTGCAAACTATTGACTAGAGATGATAACAATGCAGTAACAGGGTGCTGAGGGCCATAGCCTTTTGTATTCCTGACTTCACTTTCACAAAGTAGTCCTGCAGGCACCATTCAGCCTTAGAACAAGTATCTGTTACATAAAGAGCGCTTTGCTGTGTGTAACTCCCCATTTCAGATGCTGACAGTACACAGCCCGGCTTGCTGCTTGCTGCGTTACCTGGTTTGTTGCTAGGAAACTTTTGAACGGGAGCCAATTTGCCATTCAGCTATTTACTTCATGAGCAGTTATATGGAAGAGGACATAAGCTGATCATTATTTTAAACAATGCCCTCCGGTTTTTTTACACGGCACTGTTAGAAGCAGGGGATACGTGCTATGCAGTGACCTTGGTGATGTGTATGACGAAGATCTCCCAAAGTTCAAGAGGAAAGGCAGGCTTCACATCCAGTTTGGATTCTTGCACAGAGAGCTCATTCAACTGGAAAGTGAAAATGCGTCTGTATTGTGCTTAGCCTCTCCATCTGGGCAACACTGTACATTTTATATTTTCATTATTTGTACTAGAGTAAGAGACATGGCCCCAGCCAGAATCACCACTCCATTCTGTGACCGAGCCCTTGCTTTGAAGAGCTTATAGTCTGACACTGTGCTTCTTGACTTTTATCAAGAAATCCTGGCCTTTCACACTTTTTACAGACCTACTGAACAGAACTGGGCTGGTGACGAGGGAAGGCAATAAACCATTGCTAACAGGCAGACTGCCATGCTCTGGGGACTAGAGTTCTCTGGCTACTAACCTCCAGGTGCCATATGGTTTCTCGGTGGTGTTGCTCCAGTGCTTCCCAGCCTGCATCACCTCAGCTAGCAGGGAAATGGGCATGCTGAAGAGCCAGATACCCAAGATTCAGGGGGGGGTGACAACCATGAAAACCTCTGTCCCCAATTGTGGTCACTGAGAAAGCCAATACTTTTGTGTTTTGGAGGATCCACACAAATCCATAATCATAGTTAAAATTATCTGTGCCTTTTTGTACCTAAAATATTACCAGAAAATATTCCCCTCCTTGGGAACGGGACGTTTCTTGTGAAGCTAATTTTAAGGCCATTTGAATACATCTCATGCTGTGAAATTACTCTCAAAAAGAGAGGAATCTTCCCCTAAGTTCACATATGCAGTGATGGCCCAAAAGCCGTAATAGTGACCTGGTAACAAATAGTTTTATTCTGGGCGCTGCACTCCAGGAATGCAGGGGAGGAGGATTAAATAAAAACAGGCTCATCTGCTCCATAAATGTGTGCAGGTTCTGAAGATTTTACTCTTCTAACATTTGGGTGAGCCTGATAAATTCAGTGAGGCAGGATGGTGCGACCTGTTGGTGCTATGATTTGGGTTAGGGCTTCCTAACACTGCTACCATGCCCTCCTTTCTAGAACAAATCTGCAAACAGGTCACTAGACATGGTGACTACTGAAGCTGACAATATCAGCTGTGAGGAACTGCTTGTCTTGGAGCAGATTTAGATGAAGGGAAGATGTTTGCTGTCTCCATCTAGCCTTTGCTATATCAGTTCCATGTCTTTGAGTTCATACAGCTCTCTGCCATTTCATTGGATGTCCTTAACCATGCTGGTTAGAATACCCAAGTTTTTCAGCATCTATCCTGAGGTACTCACCTATCCACAGACATGCTTTAAAATTGTGAGGTTCACTGCAGATGCCGGTTATTGATGAATGTATCGAATTTTTATCTTTCTCTCATTTTTTTGTTTCACGCCACCATAACCATATCATCAATGCGCATCATACATAGATTTTGAAATAGCATCTACCAGAATATGGGAGGGGTTACATTCACTGTCTCACTGTATATATCTAAAGTTCTTCTGAAACAGATGTTGCTGGATATTTTGCATGGTTTACAGCTGTATTTAAATATTCGTATTATACTGCACTTAGCATTTGTCAAGATTTGTGCATGTCTTCCTCTCAGGGAGTGTAATATTCTATTCTCTTAAGACATAATAAGGTATTACCAGTATAGCAAACATCTCTATAGCAACGTAACTTTGCTTCATATTTTGTAAACCAGTAGAGTTTACTACAAAAAACTTGCAGAATAAGTAAGATAATGCAAAGAAAAGGGGGAAGAAAACACAAGCACTAACACAACAAGCAAATGCTGAAATCCTGCATTACAGAGCTACTACTAAAGCAAGAGGATGAACATTAACCAAAGGATGTTAGTTCCATTCCATATCATCTTTTCAAAACCACTTTTTTTTCTGCATTGATTTTAGAACAAAATAGAAACAGAATTTTGCTGAAAAATCTATTTTGGGATTAAAAATTAAGATTTTGTGGATGTGAAAACCTGATATTAAAGACCAGCTTCTGAAAGCATGCATGCATTTCAAGTGTTTTGCATTCACTAACCATTCCAGCTAGGTCCAGTGAAGGCAGGGCAGCACACGTAGGGATATCCATATAGAATCACAGAAGTATTGATTGGAGAGGATCTTACCTAGTTCAAACTTCTGCTTGAAGTGGGGCTATTGTCAATGCAGCGTAAAATCAGATGAAGCTTAATCTAGACAACTCTTGACACCTTGACACCTTCCAAGCATGGAGATCCCACAGCCTCCCCAAGCAACCTGTTCCTGCCCTGTACTAGCCACCTAGAGAAAATATTTTCCTAATGCCCAGCCTGAACCTCCCAACCTCAGTATGTGGCTGTTGTCCCCTGCTGTGGCACGTGGTACTACCTAATGGAATTTGGCTCCAGTATCTTCATAACTACCTTTCCAGTAGCTGCAGATGACTGTTAACTCACCTTTGTCTCCTCTTTGTCAGATGAAAGAAGCCCAGCTTCCCCAGCTTGTCCTTGCGGGTCACATGCTTTCAGCCTGTGACCGTCGCAGTACCTATCTGCTGGAGGTTTCTTCTCCTTCACCACTTCCTTCTTGAATTGGGTGCCCAAAACCAGACACAGATGTGGCCTCACCATGCTGAGTACAGTGGGATAATCATTTCCCTCAATCTGCCAGTCACCATCCTTCTAGGTAGTCCATACCAGTACAAAAGTACTCCCTAAAGGGTCTTACACCCCCATTATCTCTGCAGCAAATTAGCACCATCAAGGAAAACATTTAACAATGTAGGCAGTTTCAGAGAGCTTGATTTTAATGGCTCAAAAAGTCCATCACAGCTTTATGTTCCTCTGTGCTTGGTTTCGTTTCTCTTTGATTTTCTTCTGAGTGGCAAATTGCATTTGCAATATTACACCTTAATAAGTTGCTTTTTACAAATTAATAACTTCAGGCTCCTCTGTGTTAGAGAAAAAGTCAAAACCACAGAGGAGAAGGTCATAGATGTTTGAGGTGATTCCTTGATTCTGAAGAGGTTTTTCATGCTCTTAGATCATTCCCTTTTTAGCTAGTGTAACAGCAATGAAGACCATCTGAAGGCTCCTTTTCTGAAAGAAACAAAATTTAGCCCATAAATAAAGGAAAAATTTTAATTCTGGATTTACAAATCTAAAATTAAATCCCCCAGGGCAAGTAGCAGATAGGAAGGTGTAGAGAGAGCCGGCTCAGAGCACTGGGGCACAACTTTCTCCTAAGTTCCATGTGTTCAACTCATCTGAGACATGAATGGCAACTCCACAGCCTCCTAGCTTGTCGTCTGGATCACAAATGCTTCCAGTCCTGACCTCTGAGACTACTTTGTCAGGGTGCTTCATCAGGATACGTGGGACCTGAGTTCTGTGAAATATTTGGTCTCACAAGCTCCTGAAAATCCTGCTCTGCCTAGATGGAAGGGATGAGGAGGAGGTGAGTGTGAGATTGTTGAATGCTTCCTTCAAAGCAACACTAAATTTTGCAAAAAACATCAAACCCAAAATGTTTGGTGTGGCAACACAGCTGTGTTGGGATGAAAGGTCATAGGAGACCCTAGCTGATAATTCAAACTGGAACATCAGTCTTCTTTGAGTAGCAAAACTGAAAAGGGAGGAAAAGGCAGCAAGACACCCTTTAGCTGTATTTAAGGAAATTCCATTACATAAATAATTGCCTTAAATCACTGTCATCATAGTAATTAATTTATTCTTTCACATATAAAACATGTTATTAAATATATCACCCTTATTTTTTAATTGCTTATCAGAAGGTAAAAATTGATGATTCCTGCATTGAATCCTTCAGTTTAACAAGCCCTATAATTTTCTCAGTAACAGGCATAATTAGTGTAGCTTGGTTTCATCTTGTCCTACAGGAAGACCAAATGAATCATACTGGACAACAAAACTCCTCAACAATGGTCTGTATATACTTTGCTGGAAATAAAAGCAATGTAGGGCTTTTGTGATTTTTGGGTTACCTCAGTGTGTGAGGAACCAGAGATCAGTATGGTCTGGAATATTAAATATGCTATGCACAGGAGACGTTTCCAGACTTTATGCTAACTGAATAAAACATATTCAACTTCCATCACATTTCTAATGAAAAATAAGTAACAATAAAATAAGTAACTTCCAGTGCAAAAAGACATTAATTTTACTTAAATATGTCAGGAAAGGAAGGTGGCAACTGAGAGTGTGCAGAAAAAACTGATGTTTTACAAGGCCACCTTCCAGGGTTAGTTGAGCACACAGGTGAGGCACGCTCACTGCATGGGGTCTCTTCTAGGTGGGATTGCTGTCCCTTGGAAGGAAAGACAGCATGTCCCTGCTTCTGCTATGATTCTTGTCAAGTCTGCCTAAGGCCTTATCAAATATTCATATTTTAATATCATTGAGAAGACTATTGTCACCTCAGATACTTCAGTGGCCCTCCTATTTAGTGGGGATATCTGCAGGTAAAAATGGGATGAGCTCCAACCACTCATATGAAAGGCTTCAAATTTTTTAAGCAGTCAACTAAAAGTATCACGTGAGAGCAGCCCTCACAACACAACTTCCAAAAAGAAGGTTGTTTGCTTAATTAGGACCTACATGGATGTTACAAGCTGAAGGATGCAATTATCTTGTCTAGCTTCTCTCAACCTGCATAATTTGTTTCTTTCATATTAAAATGTCTTATGCATTTCAGCTAGTGGTAGATAAAAGTAATCTGTTTCCCCCCCACCTCCTTCCAAAGGGGTAAGAGCTTGTAATTCTCATTGAAATCAAGCGCTCACCACCTCACAAATTCAAGCCAGTGACGCCTCTTTGCTTCTTACAGAACTTGTCTGGGACTCATGTTGAGAAAAAACAATTTCTGTGACAACAGTAAAGAAAGCTCACATCAATACAAGTGGCAATTATCCAATAAAAACAATATTTGTTAGTGGTATTTATGATAGAAATAATATTCAGGGGGAGAAAAAACAACCCACAAATATTTCAAAGAACAACTATGCATCATTAAACAGATTGAATGTGTTAGTATTGCTATCATGCAACATCAAGATTCATTTAACTGCATGGTGTATGTCTACTGTGAAATTTCTTGGGATGTACATCCAAATTTGAAGATGGCTTGAGAAAAAGTTAACATTTCAATTATGAATAGAATTTATTCTGTTATGCTTTTAGGGCAAGAGCAAGTCATCAGCTCACGACGAGACTCAAGACAGGCTAAAGCAAAGGACCAAAACTTCAGAAGAATTTAAATGCAGCAGCACAACCTAGAGTCTGACAAGATCCTCTTGCTGCTGCACTGAGGAAAAAAAAAATCCAAAATTTAGGAAAGGTTAAAAATTCAAGAGCAAAATATCAATTTTAATTTCAAAACATGGATCTTCCTTTTGAATATTTACTTCATAGCAGAGTGATATTTTGTCTTTTAATATCACATATGGCAATTAATTATTATGTCTATGATTTTGGGTTTTTATGTCTGGCATTCATCACAGCTTTGCAAACTGGGCTCAATAGTTTCATCTGCAAACACAAAAAGTTTGAAGGAAAGTAATCATTTGGGAGTTATGAGTGTTTAAAGAGGTATGACATGCTAGCCATTCTGAAATGATTTCCCAAGCGATACATCCTAGAGATAAAAAACTCCATCAGTAAATCAGAATGGAGTTTGAAATCCACTGTGAGGGTGGGGTTCACTGCCCCAGATCTCAGATGGACAGCTAAGGGTTTTGCAGAGAAGTGACACACACACACATGCACATGGAGAAGGCACCTCTTCATCCTGAGGGACAAATC
>NW_009258383.1:4029566-4031766 GCF_000687185.1 Egretta garzetta
TCCACACCCAGCTCATTCACCTCAAAGGCTTCTGGGAAAAAAAGAGTATCTTCTGGAAAGAAAGAATTGAGATGGAGAGTAGGCAAACAATGCTGCAGAGGGAACTTCCTCCCTCCCCTGGGATGATGGTTATGAGCCCTTCTGCAATGAAAGCATGCTTTTGAGGCCCATGGTCACTGATGGTAGGAAAACACAGCCAATGGTGGCAGAAGATTCACTTTTGAGACACCTGTAGCTAAATTTGTGATGTCTGTGGTTTTGACTGCTTAATACAAACATGGTGGACTTCTTGAGACAGCTCCCAAAGCATCCTGGGCTAAAGCTGGTTGTCAGAGGCCATGTGGATTACAATGACAAAGACAGAGATGGGTGTGAGGTTCTTGAGGCAAAATGTGAGCTGTTAGGTGGGGGTTGGGATCAGCACTTCCATGATAGCATCGCTGAAATGCTCTTGCATGCAAGTGTAAGCTCAGACAGGAGAAAGATGAAGCACAGATCAATGCACCGTTGAGAAAGCAGTCTCTGGGAAAGTAGTTTAGCTTTGTAGGAACTGAAAAAGATTGTGAATACATGGAGTGCATGCAGCTAAAACAAACTGAATCAGTTATGAGTTACGCCAGGACTGAATGATCCCTACTTGCTGACCGGATTACCTTGAATTCTTCCTAGTGCAGTCATTTTTAGCTTGGCTCACAAAGTTTAAATTACTGGGAGAGTCCTCTTGGCTGCTTTTTAATTGAGCCAGCCTTTACTCTGGGGCATTTTTAAGTGTTGGTGGCTCTATTTTTAGTTTATCGTGACTCAGACAGAACACCTCCTATACGGGCAAGTTAAAGTTCTGATAAAAATTGACCTTCTCAGCCTCAGGAAGGCAGTTAAATGTTGAAAGTCTCATAAAACTACATGGGAAGTACACCCCAGCCACTCTGGAGTTAAACTTTGTGAGTGAGCCAGATTTGAGCATTGTAACAGTAACAGGTGTCTTTCTACTGACCGCATTGTATTCCCCCAAAATCCTGAGAGAACTGTTGTTTATACGCAAAACTTTGCACTTCAGCCATGCATTTTAAGTATCTGAAGTGTTTTCAATATGTATTTTGTACCTGTAAATTAGTCCAATTCAAAATTAAAAATCTAGCTACAGACAACTTTTGAATGACTATAGCAGTGTCAGAGAGCAATGAATTTTGAACAAACCTTGTAGTGAGTAATTCTGAAAGCACTTTGTTCCTCACAGCATTACTTTAAAATCCTGGGAAGACTTCTGCCAGCAGAGTGTGCCCTCTTTCCATTCAAGCTGTGTGAAGATGGTCCCAGCCAAGGCTCCAGCAGTGTATATTTGCCTTCAGAAAATAGAGTGATACCACCCAAGCAGAAATGTGAGAGAAATGTTAATAAAATATGGAAATTAAAAATCCCCTGCTATTGTTTTGCAACTGTGCTGTTTCATACAAAACTTTCATTTAATTCAACACTGTAGAAGCATATAAGTTTACGGAAAAGATGCTATTCTTAATGTAGTGGAGGATATACCAGACTGCAGATTTTACAACAGGTTAATTCAGCTCTAAAAAGTTAGTGTGAGATGCTATTGGCATAAAGAAAAACTAGAGTACACATAATACACTGAAAAATGAGATCTAAGCAGCTGCATTTGTTTTTTATGAGCACTGTGCTGATTTTTTAAAATATATTGCTATCATTTACATAAGAATAGAAATAGACTTATATTTTATATGTTATGCTTCTGAAAACAGAGTGCAAACAAAAGCTTTCCAAGATGGATGACTGAGCTGGGTGGATGCTTAAATATCTTAATGCTGCTGGACTCAAGGCCTTTCACTTCCATTATTCAGTACCTCAGGCTCCTTACCAAAACACAGATTTGGGCATCTCAGTCTGAAAACGTTGACTTGCCTTTTTTTTTTTTTTTTTTGGTTTAAAATATTTGTGCTCCTACTTTGAGGTACTTTGATTCATGGGACCCAGGCCACCATGCACGGATAGTTGTGGCTGGTTGATGGCTTGATTTCATAAATGTGCCCTAAGTCTAATATTTGACAATGGGCATAAAATAACAGTGGCTGCTCAATAGAGCCTTCCATCTTCCAGAGCCTCAGTTCAGATATAAACAAGTATCTGAAAGTAGTTTTAAAGTAGTCGGAGCCCATTCATTTCGTGCCATAACCATTACAGGAAT
>NW_009258383.1:4031776-4066556 GCF_000687185.1 Egretta garzetta
CAGCAGTTGGTACCGGTTGCGTGTCTGGAGTGTTGATGGCTCACAGGAATTCATCAAAGGCAGAGAAGACAGATTTTTATCACTGAACAATTTTAACATGTTTTTTGCTTCCCAGATGTCACTGCTGAGACTAGGACAGCTTTTTTCACTGTGGCAGTTTACTACAGGGAAAAGACAGGCGCTGTACCTTATTGTTTCACTTCTTGTTTTTTAAGGATGGGCTTATGGTGGAGATGGTGAGGACATCAGCAGGCAGAGCTGCTGCTGGACCTTCAGTAGGTCCTTCTGAGCAGTGAGGGCTGGATCCACAGACTACCAAAGGAAGCAATTCTCTGGCCTCAGTGGCTCTTTATGAGTGTCAGTCCCAATCTGTGGTTATTCTGGATTTCTCAAGTCAAAACTGGTGGGACTTGCTGGATAATTCTTTTGTGAGGTGCAAGGAAGGAATGTTTTTAAATCTGTTTAGTTCAAATACTGCGATGCTGCGATGTGGGATCTCTCACTATCACCCATGGCTAAAACTGTAATAAACTGTAATAAACACTGCGCACTTTGATCTGATCAAAAGCTATGGGATGTGCAAACATCTTCCAAAGGTGGCAACAACATTTCCAGGCACCTCCAGGTGACTGCTGTTCTTCCTCAAAACCTGCAGAGCTTAGAAGCCATTACTGTACACAGCTCCTGCCCCCGCCAGCCGCTGCAGCCGGCCGATGGATGGGCACTTACTGTGTCTGTCGTGGTAAAGGACTCTGGCCTTCTCTTGTCTTTCAACTCTAAAAAATACTTTAAAGTCTAAAAAAATACTTTTTAGTCTAAAAAGTCTAAAAGCTACTAAAGTCTTTAGTAGCTTTACTTTTCTGGATTTTTTTAGTTGAGCTTTATCTTCAGTGATTTCTTTTCTTATTATAATTCTCCTCATTAATGTCTTCAGACCACTCCAAAATCAAGCTTTCAGCTGTGAATGTGATGTGGGTGGCTGATTAAGTAATCTATTTTTACCAAGATTTTGATAATATATCTTCGATCTTTATGTTCCAGGCATCAGAGAGGAACCCCCAAAAGACAAAAAAAACATTAAGAAGAAAATGTATATATTAAAAGCATCATAAAGAAAATCATTCAACCACCAGCTCACTAATAAAATTAGTATTTCTATTATTATTCAGGGAGGACTAAAAATTCTCTGTAAATCTGCAGACCTTGCTTTGCATCTCTTAGCATGGATCAAAAAAGATGCGCATGCTATTTACAAGAATTAAAGATGACAAGATCAGGTTCCACTTCCCTTTTATCCCTTACTTATTTTTTAAATGATTGCACATCTCAAATAGACTTGCACAGATCTTAAATAATGTGCAAATTACCCATGCAAATAATTTGTTCATTAAGTGCAAGTGTATTTCCAAATGAGGAACAGATTTCTGCCTGAAGATCAGTTATACTAAGAGTGTTGTTAAATGGTGGAAGTGTGTAAACATGGTTAAAGTGCCCACACAAGCCACCAATGTAGAGGAGAGTTTGGATGCCAAACCATAACTTGGAACAGAGACTGAGTCAAAGTCTAACCTGGGATTCAGATGCACATTTTGTAACTGGCCTTCAGCCAGTTTTAGCCATCCCTGCTTTCATGTGAGTTTAGTGATTTGTGTCTTTACTTGTACATGGCTATGGCTTGACATTGTTGTTATAACATACTTGGTGGGACAACATATGTGGACAAACACCATTCTAAAATGTGCAAAGGTTGGATGCCAGGTGCCCACCAAAGCTGCTCTGTCACTCCCCTCTGCAGCTGAGCAGGAGAGAGAAAATTGAGACAAGGGCAGGGAGAGATCATTCACCAATTACTGCCACAGGCAAAACAGCCTGGACTTGGGGACATTAGTTTCTTACCAATCAAATCAGAGAAGGATAATGAGAAATAAAAACTGAATCTTAAAACACCTTCCCCCCACCCCTCCTTGCCTCTTGGGCTTAACTTCACTCCTGAATTCTCTCCCTCCTCCCCTGCTGCGGCACAGGGGCATGGGGAATGGAGTTGCAGTCAGTTCATCACACATTGTCTCTACTGGTCCTTCCTCCTCAGAAGCAGGACTCCTCACACTCTTCCCCTGTTCCAGCGTGGGGTCCCTCCCACGAGAGACAGTCCTCCATGAACTTCTCCAATGTGAGTCCGTCTGATGGGCTGCAGTTCTTCACGAACTGCTCCAGCGTGGGTCCCTTCCATGGGGTGCAGCACTTCAGGAACAGACTGCTCCAGCGCAGGCTCTCCACAGGGTCACACCCTCCTTTGGGTATGCACCTGCTCTGGCATGGGGTCCTCCCTGAGCTGCAGGTGGATATCTGCTCCACCGTGGACCTCCACGGGCTGCAGGGGAACAGCCTGCCTCACCATGGTCTTCACCAGGGGCTGCAGGGGAATCTGTTCCGGTGCCTGGAGCACCTCCTGCCCCTCCTTCTTCACTGACCTGGGTGTCTGCAGTGTTGTTCCTCACATATTCTCACTCCTCTCTGCCATTGCACAATTTTTTTTTTTTCCCTCTTCTTAAATACATTATCCCAGAAGCTCTACCACTGTCACTGATGGGCTCAGCCTTGGCTAGCGGCAGGTCCATCTTAGAGCTGGCTGGCATTGGCTCGATCAGACACAGGGGAAGCTTCTGGCTTCTCTCACAGAAGCCACCATTGTAGCCCCCTGCTACCCAAACCTTGCCACACAAACCCAAGGCAAAGGGTATAGCTTGTTCAGAAAGTAGAGGCAAGGCAAAAAGGAAGGAGGCTTTGCCATTTAAGTCAAGGATGCATATAAATGCTTTGATTTAGATGGTAGGGCATTCTGCTGAAAGTTCCTCAATTATTAAAGAGGAAAATAGAGACACCTCATAGCGCTGATGAACACATAAGGAAGAACATATGCATGGAGATTTTTGTAAGCTCTTGCAGAAACATCCCTAATGTACATGTTGTTATTAGTGGAGATTTTAATTACCCATATACCAGCTAGACATGGAGTACAGACTGTCCATGAAGCCTCCGAAATGTACCAGTAATAATCTGTGATACAGTAGATGGAGAGAGCGGCTGGAAGGGATGGTATTCCACATACAACTCTGATAAGGAGCAAAAAATGCCTCTCTCAAAGTAGAAGGTAACTGAGATGAGAATGGCCATTAAATGAACAAGTTTGTGAACATTAGGATAGGAGAAATGAAAAAAGTAAAAGCTAGAATTACAGATTTCAGAAAGGCAGACACCATTAACTCAGAGGATTTGTTGATAACATCTATCAGCACTAAAGAAAAAAGTTAAAGAGAACAAGAATATTAATTAATTAATATTAACAACATGAGCTAATTATCCAGTTGTGGAGGGGGCATAGGAAGTATAGTATAAGATCGTTTTGACAAAGTAATTAACAATCACGGAATTTGGCTATAAGACAGAAACAAAAAGAAAGGTTGAGCTACCAAGGATGAATACCAAGGGATAGCACAACTGCTTGGAAAAACAAGGAATAGAATGAGCTGCAATTAACACAAGACATCCAAGATAAAAGTACATCCATAGTTAAAAGGAAAACTAAGACAACGATTTTCACTAAAATAATCTTCACTAAAAAGAGTGCTATCAAGTGAGGTACCATAATTACCATGTGGCAGAAAAGGAAGACCTCATCTCTGAGTATTCAGTATATTTGAATCACCTGGGTCTGATGACTTCATCCCACGATACTTAAAATGGATAATAATTCTCAACACTGCTAACAATTATTTTTAGTTATTCAAGGAGAAAAGAGATATTCAGCAGCATACAAGAGGATTCTCTTTAAAAAATGAAAAAGGAAGAACTGAGGAATCAAAAATCCAGTAGCTTAACTTCAGTTAACTTGAAAAAATGCCAGTCATGATCCAAAAAACTGTTTGTAACTCTCTAGAAAAAAAATAGGAGACCAACTGCAATCAGCATTAATTAATCCACCAGCACACTAGGTAAGTATAGCCTAGATTAAACTACTGGAGGTTGAGTGGAAAGCCATTCTCAGAGAGCAACTGTAAGTGATTAATTGTAAGAATTGAAGACTGAATTGAGTGAGGTCCTGCAGAGGTCTCAGCTGCATCCAGATATTCTCAATATTGTCATTAGTGATCTGGATCTGAAGACATAACCAGTCTGAGAACAGCTCTAGTCATGCTGAAGATTACAGTTCAATCATATCCTTAAAAGTTGGCGATAAAGCTCTGAAGAATCATGGTGCAGGGACAAGAACAAGGTACTTCATTTGGTCCAGAAAAATTAACTGGGCAAGAAGCAAATGTCTGTCTGTTATACAGAAAAAGAGAATGGAGTTTTTTTTTAAAAAGTGGAAAGCTGAATAAAAATTAAAAATATTAAGGAAATGCAAATACCACCCTAAGATGAAAAATACAAGCAGAGCTAGCACAGTGCACAAGTCAATCTGTCTGCTCTGCTCAGGGAAAATAAGGCCTCCATCAAAGGGTTGAATTCGATCTGGGGCACCGTACTTCAAGGAAGATGTGGACTAACTGGACAAAATTCACAGGAGCATAGTGAAAGAGTAAAGGAAAAAAATGGGTCTCTCAGTCCATAATGACAGGACATTGAGCAAGAAAGACTGAGTTTAATAAAAAAAATAAATCCAGTGCTAAGTCTAGTGAAGCCCTGAAAGAGATTGCTTGAAGAGATAGGGAAATCTATGTCTTCCTGTTCAATCACTCGTGTTTTTCTCAAACACCTGTCAAGGATGACATAGAGACAGCTGCAGAAGCAGGTGACCCTTTGAGATCCCTCCAGCCCCATCTTTCCACGCTTCTAAGTTCTCAGTCCCTGACTCTTTCCTTTAATGTACCTATGAAAAAACATCAAATGTCTTCGCACTTTCATTACTTGTAATCACTGTGCTTCCTCCGTCTTTCCCACTGTGCAAGTGTGGTCAGGTTTCCAAGAAAATCCTCTTTTAAAAAAAGTCAAGTTGTTTTTCATATGACTCCTTTTCTTTTGCACTACAGACACCGTGTGGTGCTTCTGATAACTACACAGTCTCTGATAACACTTTCCTGGTGGAATACCATATGGCAGGAGTAAACCTCATGAAGCCGTGCAGATACATCTTCTGTACATCTCTGCATGTCAGGAAGGGGAATCCTTCCAGCAACCATGTAAGACTGGAAAGAGAATCAAAGGTAGGAACCACTGTATTTGACAGGAGAGTTAAATTCCTACAGTTTGAGGTTACTCTGAGTTTCATAAGTTACCTGGGCTATGAAAGGGCTGCAGTGGTGGATGCAACTTCAGAGATGCTCAGTCAGTCCTTTTTTTCACAAAATGCAGTTTTCTCTGACATTTAAGCTCTAAAACCAGCAGAATATCACCCACATGATTTCCTTAAATCATGCCCTTCCTTACCCAAATCAGCTGCCTTTGCAGTTACTACAGAATAAAGAAACCATAACAGTGCCAGGCATTTGGTCTCTTACACATGACCCCATGTAGGATTTCTTAATTTTCCACAAATGATGCATTAGTTAGCTAATGACTGATGACTTCATTTTTCCTAATGTACTAAACATGGATACTGTGGTGTTACCACAAAAATACTATTTTGCGTGTCATACCTTTCCATGCCTTTTCCATTCGTTTATATGACGCTTATATGGAATAAAGACTGAACAAGATTTCAACCTGTATAATTTTAATAGATTAGTTTTAATTTATTTATTAAACAAACAATTATCACTACTGATTTATCTGTAAAAGGCTTAAAGTACAGCACTATCCTTGTTTTGCAAAGAACTCTTGCTAGTCACAGAGGAAGGCCACGTATTTTTACAACATTTTTCATTACTGCTAATGTTTATAACTATATGTTTCTATCTTGATGCTGGATGACATCTATACCTTCATTATATGAATTAAAATCTGGAATAGCTCCAATGATTTGTCCTAATTTATTCATGCCTGGAGATATTCCACGCTATGATTTCTGCCATAAAAAGTTCCTTATTTAACTCCCTATCATTTTCACTAGTCCATTACCTGTGAGATTGATGCTTTGTACTTTATTTTTGTTGGTATTCCTCATATACAAAGGAAAACCATATGCTTCATTCTCAATTATCATAATTTTACATGATGAAAAGGAGGAAAGTTACTAAATTTATGAGAAAACGCAGAAAACCAAACATTAATAGAGGCCTTTATGAGTGCATGAGTTTTTTCTTCTTGAAGAGAGTCAGACAGACTGGATGCCTTTGAAGGTACATTAAGCCACAAGCAGGGACAGCCACAAAACATCACATTTGTTTTTAAAAAGCAGTCTTAGAGTACATGCATCCCAACAGCAGCTGTGCTAGTGGGAAAGTTGTGTGTTTTAAAGCACAGACAGCAGGTTCCATTCAAACCTGATGACACTCAGAGGAAAATACCTCTGCTAATAAGTACCTACTAGCCCAGTTGCTTCAAATCTGGCCTTTGTAAGCTTGCTGCCTTGGAAAGAACAGGGACAGCAGTTCTGGAGGGCAAATTTCTGTATATTGATGATCTTGTTGATTAAAAGGCCTCGTCTCATCCATGGTGACCATCATTAGAGGCTAAAGAGGGCTGCTGCAGTAGCCTTCAGGGGCACAACACAGGCGTGCATTCGCAGCTCAGACGGCAAAGTTGCAACAAAACCACACATGGGTGGAGGGAGCTGTATTCAACCTCTGCTTAGCAGAGCTTCCCACCTCTTCTCAACACACACACCCACCCCCCATTCTTCCTCCTCCTGCAACACAGGCTTCAGAGATTTTCTAAACAGAAGTGTTATAATGGTCTGACATGAATGGGGGTCTCTGAACCTCAAGGTCAGCCCATGCCCAGAGCTCCCCCTTGTGTCATGTTACTAAAGAATTGGTCTGGCAGAGCGAGGCCACTGAAGGGCAAACAGCTTTTTTGCAGTAAACTCAGGCTAATTAGAGAGGCTTGGGCAGCTGGGTTACCAGCAAACCACTAGCTAGTTTTCACCTTGCACATCTCTGTGATCTCATCCACAGGAGCCACATGAGTGCTGGTGCCAGCAGAGAGGAGGAGGAGGAGGAGGTGAGAGAAGGCAACCCTTCTAGGCAAAGAGCAAAAGTGGTCATGGGATCTAGACTTCAACACAGAGTGACAGATTACCTGAATGTCTGCAGTGTGCTTACCCTCATCCATAGCCAATATTGTATGGCAGACATATTTTCCTTAAACCATAACCTTATGCAATTGCTTTTCCTGTGTGTCTTGCTCCACCCCCAATAAATTCTGAACTGGTAACTAATCTCAGCCAGATCTGATGGAGCAGCAGCTGTCTCAGAGAGACAGTTCCTGAAAACACCAGGAAAAGCATCTGGAGGGAGAAAAATTAGTCCCTTCATGGAGGCAGTTACACCATGAGGGCCAGTGAGCATATCCTAGCTGATCTTGTATGCATCGAGGACTACTTTGCTTCATGCCTGATGTTGCAGATGGAGTGAGAGGGAGGCAAAAATAATAAAGTTTATTCGTGTAAAAGAGTGAGTTAACAAAGTTCAGTGGTAAATGCGACAATAGTTTATAAGGTTCGATGGCAAGGTACACTTGATTATTTACTGCACAGAGGACAGGGTCAGACAAAGCTGTCAGGGAGACCCTCCCGTTGAGTCATGAGGTTCAGAAAAGATCCCCTTGCTTTCCAAACTCCTTCCTCAGAGAAGAGTCTAGGTGTGGCTGGATCCAGTCCTAGTCCCAGACTTGGTCAACGGTTTATGTCTAAAGGATTACGTATGTGCAATCAATCCTTTATATCACTTAGCTAAGGTTTCAGAGTTTAGCATGCTGTTAGCCACTTACCGAGAATTTGTTGCAGTAAGGAATCTCTCAACTTCGAGGAGTAACCTTGAGAGGCGTCTCTGCTCAAGGGGAGATCGTGGCATGCAGTAGAGCTCAAAGGGCTCTTGGGCTGCTCACTATTGATGGGGGTAAGATAATTGGCTCATAGTCATATCTGCATACCGACCACTGTGCTTAGGTGGGCACATTCCACAGTAGCCCTTGTCTATCTGTCTCCCCCACATCCACTGGGTGCATCCTTCATGACCAGACACATCTATCATGACTGCCACAGGTGGTTATCACTTGAAAGAGGTCAAGGGAGGGGGAGTCAGAGGGGAGAGGTGAGCACACCGCCACACCTGATAAAGGATGTGGTGTTGGAAGTGGGAGGGCATGGAGAGTGTTTATAAAGTGAGCAGAACATAGTCACACCTATTCATTATAATGTGACTGATGCACACTGGCTCAAGACCAACAGTATCTGGCCTATCATTGCCAAGAACAGCAAAACCTAAAGCCATAAGTTAGAAATAAATTATCTTTAAGAAGAAAGTAACTTGAGTCAAAATATTTCATCAGAGAAATAATTTTCAAGAATACAACTCTACTCTGCAAATAAATTCATTATTCATTCTAAGGAAAAATATTTTACTGAAGTTCTCCTAATTTTTCCTACTTATTTTTCTACAACATATCTTGAAAGAATTTGCTAATTTTTGCATCCTTTTTTCTAAAAGAACTCTCAAGTTTTTTGGCTAGCCCACACATCACTAACGGGGTCTCACTCTTTTTTGTGCTGCAGTTAAAGAACATCATTTGTGGCTTGTTAAATGCATATGGTGGAGACATTGACATTGTCTACAGTAAGAGTATATCACATCTGAATGTGTTTACTGTAAATTTTAATACAATATATTATCCTGCTATAAAGATGATTATGGAACACAAACCTTTTGACTTAGAATGAAAGCTACCTCTTGATCTCAATTAGAGTTAAGTTTCCCAGTTCAGGATCATATACTGGCATGGTGAAGGTTCAGAAAAGTTCAATTTCACAAAGCTAAAAAGAAACCCCAATGTGTTTTTGAACACTTTTGCAAGATTTTAACCCTTATTGCTTAAAACTATTCCTTGCACTGTTTGTTCCATCACATACAGGGTAAAGGCTATGCCTTGTTTTCCTCGTCCATGGATTAGAGACTTTTAGAGCAAATCACAGATTTCTTGCCTCCTTAGTCCTTCCCATCAACTGTGGGTCAGTAGGACATGTCCAGGCTTTCATTCTATCAATGAATCAACAACACAGGAGCAGGGCTTACAACTCGTCTTGGAAACAGAGGTGCAACTATAGATGTACAATTTGAAGTACATTTTGCTTTGAAGTACTGAATGATTTTTTTTCTCTTTTTTTTCCGATATTTTGCCAGTTCTTTCTTCCTTTTTTGGCAAGCTGAACCATTTGGGGAATCAAAACACTTTCACAAACTGTTGTGATCCTCCAAAGGCTTCTTGTTTCAGGGAAAAAAATCACCCAGGCAAAATGCTGTGCGGCAGAACCCCCGTTAATCAGACTTGTGGGGAGTATGTTTCTGCTTCTCTCCCCACCCCCTCATTGCCTCTAGATATTCTTTTGATGATTTTTTTTATCTGCAAACTAAGATATAGTCGACCCCTAGACTTCCCTAAGGCCCTTCACCTCTTTTATTTTTCTTTTCAAGTGGGATGAAATAGCCCTGGAATGCTGGCAAGTTAGCACAATTTACTAAAACCTTCTGTCCCGTTTACCTTTTAAATTCTGTATGTAATCAAAAGTGTCCAAACATGGACAGACACTACTGCACTCCTGCCTGGGATCAGACCATAAATGCTGACTATATTCTTAGAAAACCTGTTGTCCCCAAACCTGCAGCCCTTTGCAGAAGCCTGACCCTCTGAGGGGCCAAACTTCTGACTGCAAAATGAGTGGGAGGGGAAAGGCTGCACCCTATGGTGGAGGGGAAGGGAAGCAGCGGACGCTTGTCCCCTGGCCAAGGGTTTCTGTTACAGATGTGTGGGTGGGGATGAAGTATGTGGCAAGCACAGCCTTGGCACCCTCAGCCCTGCCTCACAGCTCCAATTTCCACCCTCATTTTCCCTTCCGTGAGCCCAGCCAGAGCCCAGCTTGCAGCCGTGCTATGTTCCCTCCCCTCTCTCTCTTCTCCAGCATGTCGGAAATCCTCTCTCTCCTCCACCCTTCAACTGACCCAGGAGCATCCGAAATCTCTGCTTTGTCACTCCTAAATCTCTCAGTGACCCTGTCTCTCTCCCGTTGGCCTCCTGCTCAGCTCTCTGGCCACAGTGTGTCCTGATCCTCCTACCCACAAGACTTAGCTGCTGCCCTCTGAGCACCTCATCCAGAGAGGATCAGGGGCTGCTGCGCAGGGAACGGCAGCCGCTGGATGGTCCCAAAGAAGCTTGAACAAACATTTATCTTAGATGGAAAATTTGGACCTTCTGAAGTCAAATTCTTTTGTTCTTGCCACACTCAGTATCTTTTCCACTTTGGCTTTAAAAAAATAGTAGCTGAAAAGTAATGACGGATTCTCTGTGAATACGTTGAGAAACACAGCTTAGATTTTTCTTTAGAGCAGAATACCTAAAAAGACCACTCAAAAATACTTTTCCCATTTTATCAGTCAGAACAGCTGAAAACTAGTTGTGCTGGCCCATAGTATTCAAGCAGTGTTCGATTTCTTTCTGTGAAATGCTTTTTAAGTCCCAAAGGGTAAAAAAAAAAAAAAGAAAAAAAAAGAAACAGAAGTAGAGATATTTAAACCCAGGAGACGTGGAATGTTGACAACTTTGTTATGCAGATCAAAAGCGTTGCTGCCGTGGCGGGTGCAGGCTGAGAACGCTAGATGGTCCCTGTGATCCAGTTTTACGCCTTAGAGCGCTCCGTAGTTGACACAGCAAGCACAATTATGGCATGGCCTTGCAGCCAAGGGGAAAAAAAACAATGTTGGCCATCGAGAGTTACCACCCAGAACCACATCAAGAACTGCAAAAGTAACCATGATGGTTTTCTCAGCCTTTAAAACTAGGGAGCGACGTGGCACTCTCAGCCTCCCAAACGGAGCAGCGCAGTCCTTCGGAAAGTTCCTCAGAAACAACTGGCCAGAAGTTTGTCTCTGAATTTGGATACACCCTGTAATACAGAGTGGTTGTTATACAGAAAAAGACTAGATGAAAAAGAGAGTTAAAAATAAAGTAGAGAGGTTTTGAAAATAATGGTACGGTGGGGTTTTTTCTACTCTCAGATGAATAAGTTTGAGGCTGTGCTGCACAAAGGAAGGGTTTATTAAAGAAAGCAGCAGTTCTCCATCTTATTTTTAGAATTAAAACTCCAGAATTCATTAAACAATCAAGTGAGCCTAATTTATTATGCAAATACTCTTTGGGCCATGTTTTCAAGTCAGGTCTATTTGCGGAGGTCCAGCTCAAGGTTTAGAACACATCTTTTCTGCTATCACCAGTTTTTCACTCTGTGAGAAGTTAGAAGCTGTTGTTATTATTTAAAGCGATAGTCCTTACAATAAACAGATGCATTTTCCATTCAAAGCCATGCTCTCAGTTGCATTAAATAACTTTAAAGGGTTAATGAGGAATAGGTATCCTAAGTCAACCCTTACTGAGATTTTCTGAATATGCTGAAGTGAATCCTGGCAAAGCTAAATGGGTCACCATCAAAATTAAAGGAAAAATGTCAGGCAGGAGGAGCCTGGAAAGAGGTGGAAAAGCCTGCTGCCTTGCTACCGGGGCAGCAAAGGAGCCAGAAGCTATAAATCATACAAAGATCCAGCTGACATTATCGGTAAAAAAAAAATGACTATGAAAGCAAGTCCACCCTTAGCTTGCTTGGGAGTGAGGGGAGTCAGGGAGTGAAGTGAAATGCTTTTCTTTCCGTGCGGCATGACTGCCAAGACCTTGGAGCAGGGTGAACACTGCTGCCAGTCCCTGCAGCCTGTCCCTCCCCGGCTGTCCTGCCTCCCTGTCTGCCTGCGTCCCTCCTGCGCGAAACCAGCTCCCCCCCTGCCAGCCTTCCCCATGGACACGCTGGTGCTCCTCCGCCTGAGAGGGAGGAGGGCTGGCCACCAGCCATGAGAGCTGGCTCCAGAATTTTGGATTTCCTTGGGCGCAGGCTGTGGCCAGCATGGATGAGTTTGGCCCAAGCGCCCCAGACGGAGGAAAGCCTTGCCTGGAAAGAGCTGCGCCATTTTGCCACGGCATCCATGGCCTCACTGACAGTCAGCACAGCAATCCCGGCCGGGACGCCTACGTCACACACCTCACTCAGAGGTGGTGGGCATCTTGAGCAGGATAGGTATCCACGACAGCTGAGATTTCCTAATAAACAACAGGAAGGTCCCTCCAAACTTGGGAGAGGAGAAATTGCTTTGGTCTTTGCCTTATGCCTCCGCATGCTGGAGAATTGGAGAATATATGCTGTGTCCTGCCACCCCTTGCATGACCTATCCTCACAAAAAGCACAGTCACAAAGAATAACCTACATCTGGGAGATCTTCTTCAGATGACAGTTTCGGTCATATTACATACGCTATTTTTTCACGTTGCAACCCTGAAACTGTAACCTGTTTCTTCCTCTGCCCATGCCACTCTTCCCCTGATTATTTTCTCTCACATTACCCAAAACCCTCTTCAGCAAAAGATTTCTTTTCTCTGCACCCTGCTCATGCCTTTCGTCAGCTCATTGCCCTCCTTTGCTAATGAGCTGTCTTTCACACCTTCCTTCCCTATATCGCACCTCCATCATCATACCCTGCTGTGGGTAACTCTTGAGCCTCCAGGTTTGTTGATGTTTCCTTCCCCATATTGGGTTTTCATATCTGCCTTACCCTCATCCCGATTGCCCTGGTATTTAACATCTCTGATTTCTCATCATCATCCAGAAAGCAGCTGGAAGGCACGGCACCCTGCACAACCTGGTTGAGGATGGTTTGGTTGCTCTGTATTTTGTCTCCACTGCGTGCTGGGTAGGAGACTGGGAAAGCTGGGGAGAAGACACTTATAAACTACATATCTCTTATCCAGTACAGGAATTTCAGGTCGCTCTGATGAGACCCCCACCTGGAGCACTGCATCCAGCTCTGGAGCCCTCAGCACAAGAAGGACATGGACCTGTTGGAGCAGGTCCAGAAGAGGGCAACAAACATGATCCAAGGGCTGGAGCACCTCTCCTATGAAGACAGGCTGAGAGATTTGGGGTAGTTCAGCCTAGAGAAGAGAAGACCTGAGGGAGACCTGAGGCCTTTTGGCCTGAGGGAGACCTGATTGTGGCCTTTTGGTACCTAAAGGGGGCCTATAGGAAAGATGGGGAAAATCTTTTTAGTAGGGCCAGCTGTGACAAGACAAGGGGTAATGGTTTTAAACTAAAACAGGGTAGGTTTAGACTGGATATAAGGAAGAAATTCTTTACGATGAGGGTGGTGAAACACTGGAATGGGTTGTCCAGAGGTCCCATCCCTGGAAACATTCAAGGCCAGGTTGGACAGGGCTCTGAGCAACCTGATCCAGTTGAAGATGTCCCTGCTCACCGCCAAGGGCTTGAGCAAGATGACCTCTAAAGGTCCGTTCCAACCTAAAGCATTCTATCATTCTATGATTCTATGATGAAGGGGCTTGAGCAAGATGACCTCTAAAGGTCCATTCCAACCCAAAGCATTCTATCATTCTATGATTCTATGATGAACTACAGCTGAAGCTCAGGTGGTGCATGGCATTTCAGAAAGAACATGTGAGCCAGAAAAGGTCAAACAACAACCATTAATATTCATTATAGTTGGCAGGTGTTCACATACTTGTATCAAGTCTTTATCCACTAAGTCTATATTTAGTGTGTAAGTAAGTGCACCACTATCTGCAGCAATTTAAGACATACAAGTGCTACGGAGCAAATACACTTTCTCACACATGGTGCCTAGGAAAACATAGAGGTTTTCATATGTATCTATAGATAATTTTTCTCTGCTGGGGAAATTGCCAGGACTATCATTAAGAACAGGACCAGCGTTTGTAGGCTTATTTTCAGAGGTTTTATTCGCATAAAGTAGAGGATGTTGGAGGCTCAAAACAAACATCTTCTAGAGGTGTTCAGCTTTTTGTCTCTCATAAACATACAAGCACACACCATACACACATAGACACACACACGAACATATGCCAACATGCTTTACACAGAATTTAGACAGCCACAATTTGGGACAAAGGCTTTCCGTTTAATCAGTCATGACCTCAAATTTGCCCGGATATAGCTATTAAGTTCTGATACCATTGTTTCTTCCAATCCAGGGGACTGCTGGACCCTCATCTCCAGGCTCTGTGAAATGGATGGAACCAAAAAGACTGCATCAGTCATTCAAGGAGGGGCTCAGGCATCACAGGAAAGGGAACAACATTCAGAGGCCTGGAGGATTTGGTTGTAGGAAGAGAGGCAGAGGTGGAGCAGCAGCATGAAAGTCAGAGCAGGAGGCCTGGGCTCCATCTTGGGCAGTGCCTGCCATGAAGGGAGGCGGGGACAGACAGACAGAGCAGAGGGGCAGCACTGTGCTTGACAAAAAGATGTTCAGCAGCCTTCGACCTGCCTTGGAACAGGAGCAGTAGCCTGCAAACAGGGGATCAGAGGGAGCAGAAAAGGCTGCTGCCATGTACCAGAACTTGCCATAGGCTTCACAATCTGAGCTGAGATGTTGCTTCCAGCTGTGCACTCCCCAGACATTACAGCAACAGGAGACACATACCTGCATCTCTGTATTGCAACACCCTGGGTTTAATGGCATTTTCTTTCTGCCAGCTCTCATTATTTTATCTGGAGGTGAATGTGTGGATTCAAGAGAAGTACGTTGGATGCTGAAAGGCCTCATGGTTGTGATATTGTAATACTTGCAGAGTGCTACCCAACACCTGAGAGGACCTAGTACACTATACCATTCTGCTGGGCCTACCAAATGATATGGTATTAAAATAAGTGAGTGGTATTTAGAAAGAAATCAAAAAATAACTCTGAGAATCATCTGGTGAGTCCATGTTGAAAGGCGGTAAAAGTTTCACTATACTCAAAAATAAATAAAAGGCAAAATATTATTTTCTGATTTGTGGCAAAAGCTTAACTCAAAACTTATTTGAATAATAATATTAACTCAAAACTTATTTGAATAATAATATTCATATTTTGCAGCAGTATGCTAGAGATATCAAAATGCTTTATGTGTTCTTGGTTTTATAGATTAAGAAAAGTTAGGCACAGAAAATTTTGGTGACCTTTTCTTGAATCTAGACTTGGCAGGCTGGTTTGGCACCCTGACTTGCCCCAAGGCTCATACCAATAATAAAGCATGGGTCTCCAGGCTGTATTTGCAGCATGTAACTCAGATGCCTGCAAGCTCTGGATCATTTCACCAGTGTTACCCCTCTGTGACTTCTTTGGCCACACGTTCTTCAGCCCTTGCAGGTAAAACTCCAGAGGAGCTCAGCAGGATCTTCTTCTAAGGAAGAACAGCAGCTGCAGTCCTGACCAATTTAACTTACATGATGTCTCTCATTTCCCAAAGCTCAGAAAAACTGTAATAAAAATAAATGTAAAAATTTGAAGCAGGGATATTATTAGAAGAGTAAAAAGAAAGTAGCTGCTCTCTTAGACAGCTCTTGAAGCACAAAGGAAAGTACAAAACGCTAGAGATAATTTGGGGTTAATTAAAGCCATCAGGCTTTACAGGGAAGGAGATGGAGACCTCTGAAACTCCATCCAGTAACTTCCACTCTGGCACAGTCTAGGGGAACTGATTTGATGATATCTGATGGTATCTGAGTCAATGTTCCATTACCATTGGTTAAGCTCATTAACTGGATGCTGTGTGAGGCCTTAGCACTGTTTTGTGGTCAGAGAGAGATGAAGACTCCTACAGAGATACTCTGGCTGACTTCCCAGGAGCAGCTCTGTAACGTAGCTGGTCTCCCCCAATACTGGCCTCTGCATTTTTCCAGCATTTTCTCTTTCCTTCCCTTCCACCGCCTACTCTTCTCAGTTTGAGCTCTGTTATCTCTATTATATGCTCTCTCAATTTCTTGCTTTCCTCAAGCATTTATTTAGCTGTAGACTGAATTTATCAGCTGCCCAGGGAATTTCATCCAGCCCTCCCTCTCCTTTCTTCATAGGAGCCTAAGGTGGGTAGGACCTCCTCAAGGACTGGATCCATTTGGTATGGCTGTCAGCCTTCTCCAGTGGAAAAGGAATCATCCTCTTCATATACAAATGCTCCCTGAGGTAGCTTACTCCATCTGCAAGGAGAAGTGACCTGGGGTAAGGATGGAGAAGCAGCTGCACAAGGATTTTGGAGCAGGAAAGTCACATGATTCCACCAACCGTGGCAGGAATCTTTTAAGAAAATTAAGTGGCCCTACAGCCCAAGTTCACTACAGTTCAAGAAGCAAATTCTGCTTAAGCTAGACCACAGTGGGTCCCTGATGAAGCTATCCTGTTGGCTTTATCTTCCCAGAAAAAACAAAGCAGCCATAGCTAGAGGGCTGAGTGCTTCTGATTTTTGCTGCTGCAGGGATATCCTACATCTTTACTTCCCTCTACCTGTTTTTGCCTTTTCTCACAATTTCTGAGAAAATTCTGCTGTTAGTTGGTAATCACTTTTTTTTTTTTTCCCAGAGCCTGATGATACTCCCAGAGTTGCACCAAAAGACCCCTGCAGCTGATAGCTCATTATCAGTTCTCTCCATGATACTTGCCAATCCATGACACTGTTCCTTCTTGGCACCTTCTTAAATCCCTTAAATATTTCACCAAACATCCTGAAGACAATAACCCCCATTCTGACAAATCTTCAGCAGGCTGGAGGGCTCTGCTGTGCTTCCACACCACGCCACACCAACAGACTCTTGGCATAACCCTCTCGTCACAGATTCATGCCCTAAAGTCATCTACAGACCACTCCCACCCATACTCTGCTTTTCCAAATACAATTCCCAAGCACTCCGAGATTCCTATGCACATTGCATACATTTCTCACTTCAGCGTGCAGCACATACATTTTTTGGTGATGAGACTAAGCCAAAAAAACCAAACGGTAACAATTAAATGTTTTTAGTGCAACACAACCTCTACATACAAACTTTCACGGAAACTTGTGTGTGTTTAGGATTAAGGGCCAGGCTGATTTCCAAAGCATCTCTCACCTTGGGTAAACTGAACTATATCAACCTACGCATCAATTAATCAGCAGGGTTTATCAGCACTGGGATATGATCTGAGTTTCCCAAAGATATTGTCTAATACCCCCCTAGTAGGGGTAAGGAAGAAATGTGAAATGGTGCTAAGAAAATGTTCCTGCTACAGAGTCAAGCTGAAATTATTTGAGGCTGAAGATGTGGGAAATCACTACAGGTTCAGTGTGATAAATGCTCACTTCAAGCTTTATTCCTTAAATTCTCTCTTCCCCTGGTAAATGCGGAGCTGTGAGAAGAATCGCTAGAGCAAAAATAGCTTTGTGAAAAGGGAGAAAAGCTCTGACACAGGACGTGCTTTTCTGTGTCCCTTGCCCTGGCTCTCCTCCACATAGTGTCCACGTAGTCAGTGGGCTGTACACCAAAAAAAAAAGGGGGGGGTGGTGTAGGATGGACAGAGGGAGGAGCCCAGCTAAGCAGTTACTGAGCTGCGTAATTTTTCTTCACCCCGTTCTAAGGACAGTGAAAGAAATTGAGGGAAAGCTGTGTGAAGCAGGACTAACTCCTCCCGGTGATCCCCACTTCCCTCCAGGCACGGGTCGAGCAGCGGGCCAGCCACCAGCACCAGCATGGCCATGGGCTCTGCTGAGCAGTCCCAGCCCCTGGAAATGAAATAGCCTGGAAGCAGGGGAGAAATAGTGGTACAGGTAGCTGGGAAAATAGCTCCAAATCCTGTCTGCAGAGCTCTGGCATCTTTTCTTTCTGTTTCTTTTTTTTTCTTTTCTTTCTTTTCTTTTTTTTTTCTTTTCCTTTTTGTTAGCTGGATCCCTGTTGGTGCCTTCTCCTCAGACCCTGTGTGTGCCCTGGAGGAACGTGCTGGCCATACAGTTCCTGCTTGCGGATTAGCTTCTCATCCACACATTTCTGTCTGGGATGAAGACCGAGAAGAGCGTAATGATTTTTCTATTAATAAAAGGGGAAAAAAGAATGACTGCATGTTGCTGCTGTGGTGAACTACTTCCACAGACATGTGGCCAGCCCCCTTCTACTGAATGAAACAAAAATGTTTGAAGAAACGGAGCACAGACAGGTGTAGTTTAATGAAAAGCTGGAAAAGGGAAAATCTGGAAAAGGGAAAATCTGGAGGGATTCCTCTCTCACCCTGTTTCTTCAGCCGTGCAAGTGATTACAGGCTTGCAGCGGGGAGGTGTTTTCATTGGGAAAGGTCCCAGCAGGCTGATAGGTGGGCCCTTACCCTTTGAATAAATGCCTAGTCCAGCAGTCTAGCAAGGAGGACATTTATAAAAAATCTGTCCTGCTAGAGGTCTAAACCAACAAAAACTGGAGTAGACATCATGAAGGTAGAATTGACCAGGTTCCGGAGGGAAGGTAGTTGTAACCAAGATTTCTCCCCACTCTCCTCTTCATCTGAAAGCTCTTCTTTCCCATAAAAGTCAAAACTATTTTGCAGAGATCTCTTTCTTTTGCATTCAGCAATGTTTTTCCCAGTAGAAACTGTGCAATGGCAAGTCTTGCTAGAGCCCCGAGGGAGCGCACGTGGCACCGGATCCCTCTGCAGTCTGCCTGCCCCAGAGCTTGCCCAGGAGCAGCCCTCAGCTTGCTCTGCTGTGTGCCTCTTGCTAGGGAATGGTGAAAAGAAAATATGGGCTAAGTAAGCGGCAGCTGGGGAGTCTTGGAAAGAAAAGACTGGCCACATATGCAAAATGTGGTAAATTGCAATAATAAGCAGCAAAATTATTTGTAATTTAATGTTTGACTGATTTTAGGCATTCTCACAGCACAGGAAATGTTCTGGAGCATCAGTTGAGCTGTTTCTGGTGCGGTCCTTGTTTCAGCCTTGAACAGTTTATTTAGACGGCATGGCCTTCCTGCTTCTTGCCTAGTTGATTAATTTTGGATGGACAAGAAACCAGTTCACAATTCTTCATATGAAGAGTTCAGTGTTTACTGTCAAAGATGCATTTCTTTTCCTAACATCTTTAATTACAGTCACCTATGGAAAAGGGACCGTTCCATAGCCTATTCAGTCAGGACCAGCACAAAGCAGACATGCACCCACATAATTATAGGTGTGGAGACACGTGTATTTATAGGACTATGCAAATTCCTAGGACATGCTCTCATAAAAATTGTATTTCCCAGTTGTTTGTTCTTAGCACTTCAGGCAAAGGTCATTCTGACTGACAATACACACTTGTAGGAATATGGCATGTAAATCATATATCCTTATAGCCAGAGTCAAGGGACTCCATGCTTGATCCTTGCTTGCCTTGAAGGAATAATCAGTTCTTATCTTAGTTCCATGGCACTGGACTTAGAAGTAGCCACTTCTTAGAAGGCAGAAGTAGGAGCATGAAGCAGAGCTATTATTCTCTTTTGCACCTTTTCTGCATTCCCACTAATTTTAGTTTCTTTCTACCAGAGACGCTGGAGGAGAGTACATTGCTCTTAAAGTCCGCTTCAATTAGATTCAGCTGCTTTATTTCCATCTCTTTTGCTTTCCCTCTGTTATTATTGTTCTTAAAGCTCACACAAAATCTTCAATCTTTAAATTATATTTAAATTATTTGAATGTGTATGCTCCGTGTAGAGAGAAAAAATTGAAAGACAGCCCTACTGAGCACCCTTCTCTTTTTTAATGTTGATAAAAAGAGTGAGCCTGCCCTCCTTCCTGTTACGCGTAACTAATTACCTGCTTTTTCAATCATGAAACTCTGGTCTTGCTGCAGAAGCGGCGCAACACAGGAGTTGGTATAAATCCTTGGCTTGGACTTAGTGGGTTCACATGAGGTACGTAATGGTATTGCCTGCTGAGGAATTAAAAACTGGGAACTCCTTAAAGCTTCTGGTAAACCGGCTATGAGAGACTGTTACAATACATGAATCGTCCCACCTGTCCTATGAGTGAAGTGACATGTACGTGAAGACAGGTTAAAGTGAGTGGAACATGCCCCTTACCCAAACAGGGAAGAAGAAAGGTTTGAACAAGAGGGAGGTTCCCCCGCTGCCATTTTTTTTGGCGAGCCTAATTGCCATGCCTCGCGCTGCGGTCCGGTGAGACCTGAGCAGACTGGCCAGAGTCTCTTTGGAATTCCCACTCTATCATTTAGAAGAACTTTATTTGGCATGCTGAGGCTGAGGCTTGGACTCCTCTGGCTGAGCCTAAATAGCTGTTGTTACTGACGGCCACGTCACTTCTCTTACCTCAGCTTGCATTTTTTCATTTCAGATAATTCCCTGTCATCTTCATCCCACAGATCATTGCCTTGCTTCAGCACAGCACTTAGGAAATATTTTCCATGTAGGTCTGTTTGCATTAGACAAAAGTGACATCTCTAAATTAGATGTTAGTTTGATTTTACAGTTGGCTTTGCTTTATAGGCACTGCAGTAACTTCTACACTAAACAGTCCATAGTCTACGCTAGGCTAGCACTGAAATCAGCCGGTTCTGGAACTGCTATAGGGAGCACTGATATGCACAATGAATGTATATAAAACAGAAGATGAACGATCTTCTCAGGCTAAAATTAAAGTGCTTTTAAAGCTGTGAAATACGAAGCTATTGCACAGGCTTTCAAACTTTGTTCCTTTGTGAAAGGCTAAACTTACAGTATAGTGAAGTCGGTTACTTTGGCAGCATTTCGCTTTCTACATTTCTGCCAATAGCTGAATTTAATTACTGTTGCATTTATGGAAATACTTACCTAACTGGAGGAGCTACATATGAATTTCATCAGTTTCGTATAAAATTAAGCAAATGCAGAAACGCTGGCCTATAGAGAGAATACAGAGAAGTTTAAAACTTAGAGATTTGCACAATTGCCTCTAGGTTTCATTTCTTTCCCTCTCTGATTCAAATGAATTTTAGCGTGCCTGAAAAATGCAAAATTGTGGCTGGGGAAAATAAACTCCTCTGCCTATCTACAGTGAAGTCAGTAGTCCCTCCTGTGCTGTAAGAGATGAAGTCACTCTGGAAGAAAAGATGCTGAAGTTTTCAAAAGCAACGAGGGTGAACTGCATCCCAGCTCACGCAGTGCCTCTGGCAGTAGGTTTGTGCAAGGAGCACTAAGAGGAGGGATCTTGCTTATTCATCTTTAATCCAAATGCTAGCTGCATCATCTCATTTTCCCTCCCTTCAGAACGTGGAATGGCTTGTGCAGAGCTCCACAGCCACGGTCCTACCACCTAAGAGAGCAGCTCCTTGCACATTCTTTCTGTTAAAGTCATATTTCTATAGACTCCTTTCTGTTCTCTGCTCATCTGGCGTAGCTTCACAGTATGAAAGGATATGCCCCAGTAGTACTGTATTTTGGGGGGACAGAGGTCCTTACCATTTTATAATGCAGTGAATTACAGTTATTCATGGAAGATCACTGCACAATGAAATGTATTGCAATACAGAGCCCCCTGGTCTGAGATCCACAGGAGAATTGACATAGAGGATGTGTTCATGTGATGGCCTAAAAAGCCTCTAATGGCACAATGCTTGCAGGCCTTCCCATACCTGTGTTCGCAGTCTGCCCTAGAGCTGAGTCTCCGCCTTTTTATTCGTCTCCAAATGTCCCTGGTGCTTGACAAGTACAGTGACGCTGTTACCTCCAGGGAAGGGAACAAGGAACAGAAGTAATTTCATTCAATTTAATTTCATTTGCAGTGTTAGTGCTCGAAAGGACAGCTACTTGATGAAGAAAATCCAGTTGAAGAAATCTGGTTGAATTTTAATGTGGGAAGTTTTTCAGAACTGTCATTAAAGAAAATAATGTAACTTCTCAGATCACTACCGTCACCTTAAATACAGTCTACTGTGACTATCATTAGTATTTTTTGTTACTCTGTTTCTCTTTAAGGTTCATTAACCAAAAATAAACTGTTTCCATTCAGATAAAACATTAAGTAGCATAAGAGCAGCGTTATTCTGAGGATGCAGAGGACAATGTTTTGGGCACACAAAAAAAGCTGTAATTCCAATCACATAGCACTTTATGTAATCATACAGGGAAGATGAACATAGAGGGTGGACTTGCTATTTAACCCTGTAAATTATGTCAGCACATGAAAAAAAAAGGGTTAAATGATTTGTTAATAAATTTAAGCTGGAAATTATCAGCCTTATAACCATCAGATCAATTAAATTCAACATTCTCCAGTTGAATAAAGCTATTTTGGAGCAACAGCTACAGCTCCCTTTTTCTAAACAGACTGGAAGCAGAGGCATAACAGAAGCATCCTCTGTCTTGCAGCAACGGCCACCGAAGAAGCTGATAGCAAGTACCATGGGACAGATCATATTTAGAGTTGAGGTAGGTTAAGTGTTGCTCTAAAGCTGTCAGACCAAACTCACTTCACGTGTCTGCTAAGCATGAATCGTCCATAAGAACTATCAATGGGCTTCATCAGCCTCACTTGCTAAAAGCTAGAGAAATGGTCCCCTTCAGTGGACAGGCATCTAAGATGCTCCCTCTCAAAACGTGCCTTTTCAGGTGCTAAATTCATATATATGTATTTGACTTTGAAACATCTCAAGTCAGGTGAGTTGAACTCTGTGCTACATGTTATGGTGACTCCATCTTGGGCTGAAAGAAGTATTGAAGAAGTAAGTATGGAGCCCAAATTTGTGAATTTTGAATGAATGGCATACTTAAGGATCCGACATTCTTTCCACTAGCTTTCAAATGTTTCATTAAATCCCACACTGAGGGCAGGCCATTGCTTATCCTGTCTTGCTAACATCCCTTCTTCATCTTCTCTCCTGTTAAGGAGACATGAGCTGAGAAGACCTTTATTCAGCAGCGCATGTTCAGCATCAGAAAAACGGAGCACATTCCCTTCAACTTTGTGCAACTGGGGAAAACATCCCCATGTTTAAATACAGACGCTTGAGCGACACGTCAGCTTTCTCTGGAGGCTTCACTGAAAACAGTGCTCAAAATGTATTTTCAACATTGCTTTTAAAAAAGAGAGAGTGGGAACAGTGCAGAAGCATAACTGAAAACAGAAGTCACAGGATCCGGGGAAGGAAAAATGGACAAGAGAAAAGAAAAGAAGCTGCTTACCAAACACCCCGAGAGCAGAAAAGGCTTTACATTTATTACTAAGGTGTGTTTTATCACGTATCTCTTGGCAACATTAGAATTCACAGCCTAAGTGTAGGAAAAATATTTTCACCTTAGAATTTTGTTTTCTCAGGAATGGCAAGGGATCTTACAGACATCACAGTTATTACCACTCTGGTTCCCAAAATAGTTGATGAATCGTGCACTGAAGTGTAAAAGGTCCCTCAAAGTAAAGAGAGCTACTGATTGTGTCAAATTTCCCTACGCAGAAGAGATTTAATGCCCCTTTCACCAAGACGGAACCAGGCTGCCGCCAGTCTCTCTGCACAAGGTAGCAAAGCATGCTGAAGTCCTATGAGGGAAAGGAAGAGATTACCTTTTGAGGGTCACAAAACCCCACTTGTATTTCAGGAGGGAATTTAATGAAGGCCACCAGGATGCCTTAGTGCCAGCTGGACCCATCTACCGACTCCAGAGGGTAACAGAATTGCAGGAAAGGGCTTCACCTCACCCGACTGCAGTGCATTCAACCCCTCTTTATTCCCAGAGCAAATATTAAGTGGTAGGACAGGCAACAGTTTGCTCCCCTCTTCTCGGCCACTCCTTTTAATATTTAAGCTGGTGAATGAAAAAATATTTTGCTTGATTGGCATGAAAATGTCAGCTATTTTTTTTAATCTTAGAAACAGCCATCATTAACCGGGCATGAGGGATGAAGAATTACCCTGAATATTATTAATATTGAGGAAGCTGCAGAATAAAACTTAAAGCTTTGCAAAGCATTCACAGGATTTACAGTTACGTAACAACTGTCAGTCTCCTAAGGGATGGCAGGTGGCCTTGCCCGAGGTGTGAATATTCCTAAAAAATCTCATGACAGTCAGGTGGGATGGAGGGAATGCACGATATACTTGATATTTCTTTCTCCCTGTTTTTTTTTTTTTTTTTTTGGCATTTCTACTCTTCTGAATTTTAAATTAGGCTGACAGCTTTATTCTGATTCCTTAGAGCTAAAAGTATTGCTGTGCAGCCATCTTTGAAGCAAGGTTTATAGAGGAGTTAATATTTTTTTTTATTAGGCCAGGCAGCACGGCTAGAAAATTCTGTGAACTTTTGCAGTACTAATCCCCTTTTAGACCTGAAATAAACCAGTAAATGTCAGGATAAATACAGGCTGAGAAATTTAACTTAATCAATTAGGCAATTTGAGGAAAAAAAGGATACCTGATACCTATGAAGAAAGAGAGATGTTAGCAGGGAAAGAACTGACAGAGTTTTTTTACCTATAGAGAGCCTATACTGGGGAAGGAAGAGATAATTGTGGATCAATGAGGAGTTAAATACATGTGAAGGATAAGAAAAATTATAATGTGCTACAATGGCAGCATCTCTACTGAGTCCTTGAATATGACAGGCAGCAGCATTGCGTATTGCAGTTCCCCAGCTTGCCTTTCAGGGAGATTTTTGTGAACGTTCTCATTGCCCCTGCTCAAAGATCAGAACTGACAGGTCAAAGACAGAGCAGCTGTTTTCTGAAAAATATTCTCCCACTTGCCACTGAATGTTCCTGTTCTTAGCTATCTGAGTAAGTCCATGCTATTTAGTGTACAGCAATTTCTCGGTGTCGAGGGCAATGTTCTGTGAGGACATTTAGGGCACTAGGCAACATACATAAGTCTCTAAGGAACTGCATGCATTTCAGCCATGGGTTTGCCATCAAAGACATTTCACGTGTGCCGTGTTTCCTTATGTTACTGGCACAGAGCCACAAATCTCCTTTGCAGCGCTCAGGTACAGTAGACACAGAGCCGTGCTTCCCCCACTCTTTACTGCAGTCTGACAAAGGAAGGAAGCAAATCCACCCAGCGGGATGCTGGCAATTGGATTCAAAGCTCACAAATGCTTGTCAGCAAAATCCAACAGTCTCCGTATTTCTCTTTAAGGTGGATTAGTGAGGCAGTTTTGCCAGCCAGCAACAGAGAGCTCCCAGCTGTGTGCCAAACCTAGTATCCTTTAAATGTGCTCCACTAGGTCAGCACACCCATCTGCCCACGGGGATGAGGGAAGGTGTGACCTGCGTGGCTCTATAGCCTAAGTCTAAACATCTTGGAGCGCATTCTAAAGGGCTACAGAGGAAAGATCATGTCTGTCATCACAGATCTGTAACGGTAGATCTGCTGTAGTAGATATCTTCAGGAAATAGTCCCTAAACAAAATTCCATTCTTCGTGCCTCTGTTGATTTAGAACCCTAGCCTTATATATGTAGTGTGTCTTATTTTGGCCAATACTGAAATCAATTGGAGTTTGGAAATATATTAATATTTACATTTACTCTGCAAAAGAAGTCAGTTTGCCAAAAAGGCAAAAAAAAAGCTGGACCCATCTCAGCTAATATGGCAACCTGTTGGTGTACCTCTCTTTCTCTCCCTGTCTCCATGATTTTTGCTTAAGGAGCTCTCCTGTCTGTATTCCTTCTCCAATAAAAGAAGTCTTGCCAAAAAGGCAAAAAAAAAGCTGGACCCATCTCAGCTAATATGGCAACCTGTTGGTGTACCTCTCTTTCTCTCCCTGTCTCCATGATTTTTGCTTAAGGAGCTCTCCTGTCTGTATTCCTTCTCCAATGTTCTGGGATGAAGCACTGTACATGATTTTTTTTTTTTTTTTTGAGGGGGTGTCAGCTATCACATGCACTTTACAGTCTTGCCAATGAGTAGACAATTTCAAATCCACTGCAGATATAGTCTTGTCATGGTTCATGCTTTGATTCTGAGTGATAAGGGAGTGATATCATGCTGCAGTGCAATGTCAAACCACCACTCCCTGACTGACTATGTTTCCTTTCACTGTCACAGCAGGATGCCTGGTGCAGATACAAATTCCTTTGCTGCTGCCACCCACCTTCAGAGAAGTGAACTCTACCTTGGGACTTCCAAATCTGCAAATGTGCTGAGTATATATAGGAAAACACAGGATAGGAAGGAATCATCAGGTTCAACGTGCTCTGTTGCCAAAACATAAATTACAGTGAAACAGATCTATTTCAGGAACATCTGCAGAACACCCACCCCACATGACCCTGCTAAGAAAAGCATGCCCTGTGTTGAATTTTCAGGGTATTTTGGTTGCAGCATCTCTGCTGAAAACATCCCTCAGTATGTCAAAAGCAATATTGCTGATAAGTATATATGTGATAGTCTTAAAAATAAATAAATCTAATTGGGTTTTTTCATTGATGAAAAACACTCCTTATTCACCTTGTGAGGCTTTGAAATGATAGTTCCATCTGAAGTATAATTCTGCTATACCAACTATGGTATTGAAAGAAGACTCTATAGTATTTTGAGACCTCTTTATTGCAACCTAGTCAGATCTATCTTCATCGGTTTCTTCTTCAGTTATGTTGCATGGAGTGTCACAAAAGCTGCAGATCTCCATAAGTCTTGCTGTAATAACACGTTCCAGGTAATTGTTGGTTTCTTGGAATGCATTTGGGTCTACTTCAAGCCATAATTAAAGGAATCATAAAACTTTGGAATAGTCTTTGGAAATCTGAAAATAGGAGTTTAATTTACAAATGTTAGGGCGGAATAGGAAATGAGTGAGCCAAAATCAGCACACGACCGTGCTCATTTGCAATACTCTGAACAAGGTATCCCTTTTGTTTTGGCCACCAAGACTTACCCCAGGCGCCTTGTATGTATATTGTGTAGTGAGAACAACAGCAGGTTCTCTCCAAAAAGAGCAGAGTACAATCATTATCAAGACAGGAAGATATTGATTGAAACTACGTGAATGCCTACCTTCAAAGAGAGAGCGTTGCCACAGGGACAACAAATTGTTAGGGACCAGGCCTCTTCTTATACCTGTTCATCAGTGTTCCTCACAGCGTAGGTGCTGAAGTCCACGTTTAAAACCAGGCTCTGGGGGGTATTTTGTTTTAAAGAAATGGACACCTTCAAGGCTGTGAAAGGACTATGTGAAAGGATAAAGTTTCTGTTGTGCTTTCTGTTATCTATGCCTCTCTTATGTTAAGAGGCTGATTTTTGGACAGAAAAGTCTCAAAACTTTATTAACAGACCCTTGGCTAAACCCGGGTTATAGTGTATCGGGTGTGCTTATTTCTATCTAACTGTTCCTGTAGCTTTGACAGCAATGCTTACCATGGGATATAGGCCTGATATGATCAGTAAGGTCAGTCACAGCAAAAACTCTTCTGAGAGTCCAGTTGCCTACAAATTAATGTACAAATTAATTACACTGAAATATGTTTCTGTCCCATTAGCCATGCAATTAGCAACGTGATCTCAGACATGCACTCCACAGTTTTCTTTAACAGGGAAAAAAAATATCTTTTTTCTCTCTTTCCGAAGTTCTTAAGATATGCTCTATGAATATTTCCCCCTTACTAAGTGCTGGGTTATATTCAGTTCAGAGAAAATGTTGGCAACAATCAGTTTTACAGGATACTCTCTGCAGATCTGGGAAGCTTCAGTATGAGATTCGATGTCATGACAAGGTAGGCCTAGAAACATGAACTGTACAAACAGCCTGGATTGTATTCATTTGGATGGGGTTTTTTCAGGTTCAGTGTCAAAATGAATTTTTTTCTGAATTCTCAGCAAATAAAAGCATAACCTTCTTACTGAAAAAGGAAGCAAAGTACTTAGTTAGATTTTGATTTACAAAAATCAAATCTTTCACTCACCTCTTTCGCACTGCTTACCAGCCCATTTCTTCTTTCCTGCTGCTCTCCTTCATTTATATATTTGGAGGACATTTTGGACATTTTATATATTTGGAGGACATTCAGCAGTAAGCGTAAGACCAGGGGTAATGTGGGACCGCTGCTGAATGAAACGGGTGCCCTGGTGACAGAAGATACAGAGAAGGCGGAGCTACTGAATGCCTTCTTTGCTTCAGTCTTCACTGTCGAGGCTGGCCCTCAGGCTCCCCAGTCCTGGCCCCAAGTATTCATTTTTGTCCATTCCACTTCCCTTCAACTGCTTCTTTACAGGATAAATGTTTCTTTCTGCATAATTTATATTAAATTCATTTTCATTTTAATTATCCCTACAGTCTCTTACCAGTAACTGGAATGAAATATCCTCTCTTGTGCATCAAGCATCCTCTCTCATACTACAGGATTCTTTCCCAACATATTTCTGTAAAAACATTTTTTACTCAGAAATTTAGGGGTTCCATGTAATAGAAACATGCACAGAAGAAGAAAATTTCTAACACTTTGTCTCAATGTCTTGATTTTCTTTTCTCTTATTTCCTTATTTCCTGTGCCTGTGACAGAAGGGAAGATTAATGGCTGACCACCAGCTGGTTCCCAGATCATGCCTGACCAATCTGATAGCCTTCTATGATGGCATGACCGGCTGGGTAGACAAAGGGAGAGCGGTGGATGTTGTCTACCTTGACTTCAGCAAGGCTTTTGATACTGTTTCCCATAACATCCTCATAAGGAAGCTCACGAAGTATGGGTTGGATGAGTGGACAGTGAGGTGGATTCGGAACTGGCTGAATGACAGGGCCCAGAGAGTTCTGATCGGCGGGGCAGAGTCCAGTTGGAGGCCGGTAGCTAGCGGAGTTCCCCAGGGCTCGGTACTCGGCCCGGTCTTGTTCAACTGGGGTATTTTGTTTTAAAGAAATGGACACCTTCAAGGCTGTGAAAGGACTATGTGAAAGGATAAAGTTTCTGTTGTGCTTTCTGTTATCTATGCCTCTCTTATGTTAAGAGGCTGATTTTTGGACAGAAAAGTCTCAAAACTTTATTAACAGACCCTTGGCTAAACCCGGGTTATAGTGTATCGGGTGTGCTTATTTCTATCTAACTGTTCCTGTAGCTTTGACAGCAATGCTTACCATGGGATATAGGCCTGATATGATCAGTAAGGTCAGTCACAGCAAAAACTCTTCTGAGAGTCCAGTTGCCTACAAATTAATGTACAAATTAATTACACTGAAATATGTTTCTGTCCCATTAGCCATGCAATTAGCAACGTGATCTCAGACATGCACTCCACAGTTTTCTTTAACAGGGAAAAAAAATATCTTTTTTCTCTCTTTCCGAAGTTCTTAAGATATGCTCTATGAATATTTCCCCCTTACTAAGTGCTGGGTTATATTCAGTTCAGAGAAAATGTTGGCAACAATCAGTTTTACAGGATACTCTCTGCAGATCTGGGAAGCTTCAGTATGAGATTCGATGTCATGACAAGGTAGGCCTAGAAACATGAACTGTACAAACAGCCTGGATTGTATTCATTTGGATGGGGTTTTTTCAGGTTCAGTGTCAAAATGAATTTTTTTTCTGAATTCTCAGCAAATAAAAGCATAACCTTCTTACTGAAAAAGGAAGCAAAGTACTTAGTTAGATTTTGATTTACAAAAATCAAATCTTTCACTCACCTCTTTCGCACTGCTTACCAGCCCATTTCTTCTTTCCTGCTGCTCTCCTTCATTTATATATTTGGAGGACATTTTACTACTTTTTTAGGGTCTAATTCATTTTCTCTTTCTCCTCCCACTCCATTGCTCTCAGGACTTTGAGGTCATCTTTAAGATTCAATTTAGAAGCCCTGTGACGTCATGAGTTCTCCAGAAAGATTTCTCCCTTGCAGTTTTAAACAAAGTCCTCTGACTTAAAGATGTTCTGGGTTTTTTTTTTCCAGCTCATTCAGTATATGGAAGCCCAAGTATTCATTTTTGTCCATTCCACTTCCCTTCAACTGCTTCTTTACAGGATAAATGTTTCTTTCTGCATAATTTATATATAATTCATTTTCATTTTAATTATCCCTACAGTCTCTTACCAGTAACTGGAATGAAATATCCTCTCTTGTGCATCAAGCATCCTCTCTCATACTACAGGATTCTTTCCCAACATATTTCTGTAAAAACATTTTTTACTCAGAAATTTAGGGGTTCCATGTAATAGAAACATGCACAGAAGAAGAAAATTTCTAACACTTTGTCTCAATGTCTTGATTTTCTTTTCTCTTATTTCCTTATTTCCTGTGCCTGTGACAGAAGGGAAGATTAATGGCTGACCACCAGCTGGTTCCCAGATCTGCCATTTCCTTCTGGAGAAGGATGATTTAATAGAGAAAAACAAGAATTTGGGGTGCTGAATTCCAACATCTAAGTCTGTTTTGACTCTGAGCAAGAATTTGGGTCTCATATCCCGTATCACAGGTAAGTGTCCAGCTCCACAGAATTATTTTGGAGCGTACATCTCCTATCGCAGCATCTTCTTCCCTTTCTCCCTCCAGCTTTTGCCCTGCACATTTTGAAGGGTAATTTCCAGGCTTCTTCAGTAACACTGAAAGAGGGAAATAATAATTCAATTTGTCAAACATCCCCACTTGACAGGCCTGGAGATTGAAACCCTCTGATTCTTCAGGACTGGAAAAGCATCCCCCACACCTGGTGTGCCTCATTCCAGGCATGAAAATCTCACCTCTGGAAAAGAGTGGGTAGTCTAGGGTAATTCATTTCTGAAATGGTGACAGGACTGCTGGTTCTGTTAGCAAATGGCCATAGTTGCTTGCGGCTTCCACATCTGTCCCCAAGGAAATGGATAACTCTGCTCAAATGTGGGAATCCGTGCAATTGCTCATTTATATGATTACGACACCTGATTACGAAGGTTGAGATGACACCAGCAAGGTAATTACATGAAGCTGTTTGCAAGATGATTTGTATTTACCCAGAACATACTCTGTTTCCTTTTGGAAAGGTCAAAGCATGAAAGATGTGTGAATAAATGAGCATTACCTTAATAAGCTCCCTGGGGCCACCATCTACATTAATTCTGTGTTTGCTTTGCCTCCTTTGGGTATGCTGACAGAAATAGACTGATTTCACAGAGAATTTCACCTGTATAGGTAACAACAGAGATGTTATGTGAGAAGAAGGACTAGAAAAGAAAGTTGGAAATGAAACACCTCTATAGTATACGGAGTGCATCGGCAGTAAACAGGGAAAGGTTTATGGCTTTCTCCTAACATTTGGAAGCTCTGACATCCCCACACCCACCCCAGGCTACTGTTCTCTTATTTCAATGCCTGGAAAACTTAGCATTTTCATCCACTGTATTCCAGTGCTGATGCTAACTGCTGCTCTTGGAGATTTTACCAAAGAACTGAAAAACAAGTATTCTGAATCACTCTTTAGAGAACTACTGTGATCAGAATAATGACCACTAAGGACCTGTGATTGTCTTGGGAGGGTTACGTCCTTGGGAGGATTACCTTCACCATTTTCCAACTCTAGTTGTGAGCTTGGTGGTTTGTCTCACATGTGTAAACAGAAGTGCACCGCAACGAGAGCAAACAGAAATCTAGCACTCCACAGCATGCATACATGAGATGACAGCAAGTCTCATTTCTCTCCTTCCTGCCTTGGACTCACTGTATTACAATAGTCCATGAAGCTGTGTGGAATTAATTTTCCCTAATCCTAATTCCTCAATGGTTTCTGCAGGTTAACGTATCCAGGCATGCAAAAATTCATCTTGCCTTGCACCTTCATGAAGCCTCTGGGTTTCACCACTCATGATGCCCACTTCTAGTCACACAAAGACTTTTTTTTTTGCATCCCTACTTTGCTGCAGATCTAGCTACTGCTTATTTATCTGAAATAGAGATGGAGCACCCACAACACAGTCCCTGTTCATAGATTAACCTCATCTCTGCCTGATGGGTTAATGCTTCATGCTCTACTCACATAAGTGGCTTTCCTGATTTCCATGGAACTACTCATGGGAGAGAGGAGCCCAACACTCTGCCATGTAGAAAGACATCTGGAGTCAGTCCCATGTGGTCAGCATTAACTAAGTTTCTTCCCCATGTTTTCAGGCCTCTCACACTGTTGTACCTTTCACATCTTTTCCCATTTGGGTTCTTTCACTTGTTTTGTGGTCTTTGTTAGCAAATTAAGAGAAATGTAACAGGAACAGACTCTTATAAACCCTTTTCCCAGTGCTATTGCAGGCTGTGTTTATTTTTCTGCTGTATCTGCACCTGGCCTGAAGCAAAATCTCTTCAGCCCCAGATGGTCAATTTTTAATGGTGCTCAGGGCAGGAAGCAATAGTTTGACAGCTGACTCACTGGTCCCATCACCGTTTCTGGATAAAATTGAGAACTGCCAAACAAAGAGAAAATATTAGGGGAGGAAAATGAGACAATACCACAAGCAGCTCCAAAGTTTAGATAAGAAAAGAAGTTGGGGATTGTTAAATGGAGAGCATTGATTGAGGCATATGTCTTTATACATACATATATATATATATATATATATATGGAGATCTCAAGGCCAAAATAATAGATAGGCTAATTCCTGTTAGCAATGCTTTAGCGACTTGTGTTAAGGCAGTAGGAGGCAGAAAACCTATTTGTTTCTCTAACAAAAATGCCAGGCAAAATCCCCTTATATGATTTTGCCATAATCCTTGAGGAGACACAGGGTGAGAAGTAGGTGCAAGGAGCCATAGAAAATAGTCACCTGTGCTCAGGCAGCCCTCACAGCTCAGCTCTGTGTACTCACGTGGGCTGCTGCGGGCACAGGGTAAGGCACAGGCTGCTGGCTTGGCTAGTGGCCATAGCCTCCTTCCTTCTTCACTCTCTAGGACTCCTGCCAGGTGAAATGGCAGAAATGGGACATCTATGTATGATCTCATTGACTCTATTTTCTAGGATGTAGGTTTATGATGCTATAGGATACAGGAAAATGAATTATTCCATACGAAGCATAAAACTATGCAGGGGACTTACAAATAAGTTTAGTTGCAGAGCTAGACCTGTATTTATTTGCTCATGATTAAAACTCTGCCATCATTTCAAGCAGCCTATGCTTTAGAGGTATAAAGCTGTCATAGCTGAAATACTTATATTTCCACATGTGCAACACTTCATTTTGTGTAAGCCTCATCCAAGTGTTAATTCAGGAATCCTCACAATACCTTTGTGCTTAGCTAGGTGCTTGCCTGACCACAGACACTTGCAGAATGAGGGATTGAATGCCTGGCCAAGTCCACAGGGCACTCCAGTGGCAGAACACAGCCATCACTGACACCAGTCAATCACAGAATCATAGAATCATTAAGGTTGGAAAAGACCTCTAAGATCACCAAGTCCAACCATCAACCCAACACAACCATGCCTACTAAACCATGTCCCAAAGTGCCATGTCTACATGTTTTTTGAACACCTCCAGGAATGGTGACTCCACCACCTCTCTGGGCAGCCTGTTCCAATGTTTGACCACTCTTTCAGTAAAGAATTTTTTCCTAACATCCAATCAAAACCTTGGAAGCGTAGCACCCCCAGCAGTGGAATTCAGTACAAACACTGTATATGAGAATATAAAATGAGACACCACTTCTTTAGGGTCTTCGCAGGCACCAGGAACAGTGTCTATTAATTCAGTGAATGTCACCCTCTTTGTGGTGATGAAATGTGATCAATAGATGTTTCTGTATGAAGTCATTTATCTTTAAAATCAGTTGAGAAAAGTGGTTTCTCATATTTTTGACTGCAGCTGATTCTGACTTCATAGTAGATTAGATTTCCTGCTACAGACAGTTAAAGATGGAATGAAAAAAATTTGGACTTTAGCAGAATAACAAAGGATGAAGTTTTCAGACCTTTGCATCGCCAGATATGCTAAGCAGAAGGAGGTCCTGTGAGGGGGTTGGAGGTAGTTAGGAAAGAAGGACCCTGGCATTATTTAGCTGGCTACAGTCGCTGCGTTCAAGGCATAAATTGGCAGGAGCTATTGGGAGGAGACTCTAGGAGCCCAGCCCCCAGTACTGATGGCTGCAGAAGGAAAATGGCTACCCACAGGCAAATGGATCTGTCCGTGGAATGGGTTGAAAGAAGATAGATCTTCATTCATAATCTGATTCTTCTAATCCTCTACAGGGATTTGGCTTTAATGCCAAATTAAAACACTGTATTTTACAACACCAGTATAATGTTCTAGTTGTTTGTTTTTAAGGTAAGAAAGAAGCTAGAATTTTCAAGTGACTACTATGGAAAAAAAGGAAAAAAAAAAAAAAAAAAGGAGAGCAAAAGTAAAGCTATTTGAACTCTCCCAGATAGTGCAGGGAACTGTGTTGGGAGGTATTGCAGAAGAGGTGAGTGGAATTGCCTTCAGGAGGGAAATGGGGGGAGAATTTTCTTGCTTGCATATTCATAAGACTTAAAAAGCTGCCTTTTTTTGTTTGTTTGTTTGGCTTTAAAGTTGTGTTTGATTGGCTTAGAAACTGTAAAGGAAAAAAAAAAAAAAGGTAGAAATTCCATCCTGCTTTAATCACTGCCCACTCCAAGCTTCCCTAATGACTTCCAGATGCATTCTTTTTATGCTATTGTTTTGGCACAGTTTCCAGACAACTTTTGGATCTGTTAACACTAAAAAAAAAAAAAAAAACCACCCTCCAAAAAAGAAAAAACCTTACTCTGCCCTCCTCTCTCTTCTAACAGAAAACAGATTTCACTCTGGTTATATAAATGTGTGATGAGCTGGAGAAATAAAATGTCTGTTGCTGTCTCCCTCCGATCTCCAGGAAAACTTCTGATATAAAGTGAAGGAAAAATATTCACTGAAGTTCCTTGTAG
>NW_009258383.1:4066583-4081576 GCF_000687185.1 Egretta garzetta
TGATATTTACATAAAATAGCATAAAGTTGAAAAAAACCTAAAACCCCACTTACTCTACAAACCCGAAACACCACAAAATACTCTACAAAACCAAAACACCACAAAATAATTTTCAAGCCGCTGTCTGTGTCACTGGCCTATTGAGTCAGCTAAAGCAAATCATCTTGCTTCTTAATGCCTCAGTTTCCACCTGTGTGAAATGGCGACAACGGTGCTCAGCCCCAGTATAAAAAACTTTCATGACTTTCAGGTGAAAACCACTTTTCATGGTAGGATCAAAACAGCTTCTGACACACATAGGGGATGACAGAAGAACTGTGATGTGTTTGCTAAGCTGGAGAGCAAAACAGCAGTCTCCTCTGGAATGGTGTGTTTGATGCCCATGCAAGGCTGCCATACATTGTATAGTCATAATATTTGTAAGGTACGCTATTCCCTTTTGAAAAAAGTAACGTATTAGTGCTAAGAACTGCTGTCTTTGAATGCCAGCAAACCACTGAGACCTACGTCCTCCTTAAGGACCTTACCAGCCCTGCCTTTTCAGAGGATAAAACCCAGAGCCATTCAGGCTGCATTTATTCTATCTTTTGGGGGAATCCCATCACTGTTCTTCCCAGCCAGTCTTTCTTCCCCTAACATTGATGTCCATATGAAAATGCTCACCTCCATGTTTCCTATGTCTTCCAGGCCTCCCACCCGTGACAAGGAAAGAGGGGTATTGTTACACCCTGTGAAGAACATGCCCTTCCATAAGTCCTGGACTGCCTCAGAGCTCTGGCATTCAGGTTCTGGTACCTTCTGCATCATCTTAGTTATCACCTGGCCAAAAGCCCCATGGAGTTCCTGGTAACATCATCAGAGATGCTAAACTTCCTTTTCTTAAATATATGCAGCTTTCAACTCCTTGCTTTGTTCACTGGTTAACCCAGCACAGCCTGCGCTCCACCTCTATCCACCTTCATATTGCTGCCAGAAAAATGTTGCTTTTGGGTGACAAGCTGGTACTACCAAGCACCAGGAAGAACCATGACTAGACAACCTAGCACGCACATGAAGTGGCTGCTTCACAGTCTTCCATCAATGGTGGGTTTTTTACTGTCATGTCATGAGCCATAGAGTACAATTGGTATGGGCAGATGAGAAAGAGGGTAAAAGACTGGCTGGGATAGCTTTGGGGGACTGGACAGGCTGGGGCAAGCCCTGTTTGTTGGGTATGGTAAAGTGTACTTGGAGCTGAGACCCCAGTGTTTACAAACCTCTTGACAGAATTTGGGTTCCCCTAGCCTTGAGATATATCTGTGAGCCAGTCATGGTATGGAGACTCCTACATTTAAGCTAGTCACCTGGACTCCCTCATAATTGGAGGTTGCACTAGATGACTTCTAAAAGTCCCTTCAAACCCAAAACATTCTATGATTCTATGATAACGTATGGAGATCTGGTCTACTGCAGTCTAAGGCAAAATGAATTATGTCCTAAAACTGTCCACGAACAATAAAGGGTGCTCAGATACAAACATTTATGTCTTAGGTACCTGAAATTACATGAGATGGTTCTATCCATAAGGTTTGATGAGACCACAGTTACCTATAATGTGAATTCAATTATACATCAAAAAAGAATTTTGCCATTCGCTACACTCTAACCCAAAGAAGAAGGAAATGCAAATTATGACCATGGAATATACTTTGGTTTTTTTCTTGCTGTTACATTGCTAATATTGCTGGCCATTAAAATAAACAGGTTTTATGATTTTACTCATAGCTGTATAACCCTGTATTCCAAGTAGACGGTTGCCTTGCCAAGAAAGAGAGAAGCATGATCTGGTAGTGTGGATGCATGAACAAGCAGGCCTTGCTGAAAGTTTCTAAGGCAGCCAGCTCCCCTTTGCTTTCTTAGGCCAACTGGAAGATTTCAACTAAGAAGGCATCAGGCTTCATCTGCAAGATAGGTACAGATTGGTAGGTATGTTGGGGGAAGGCACCATCACAGATAACTAATGCCAAGTATAACACTGTTGTCCTCCATCATTTTGTATGAGTGGGTCCTTGCTTGGCCTAGAAAAATAGATTTCACTTTGTCCAGAAAAGATGCATGATTACCCGAAGGCTAATTCTTTTCTGTTTCAGAGACACTTTAATCAGTAGTAAACTAAATAAAGCTTAAAACAGAGATTATGGCTATAAGTTCCTATAAATTGCAAAACAGATATTATTGTTGTAAAGGAAGCATAGAATACTGCATACCAGATAGACTGGGGCTTTGTTTGGTTGGTTTATTCTTTTAGATTTGACTATTAAAAATGTTATGGAAGAAAGAGAACAAAAATCAAAGCCCACTCTCATGGTTGTTGCTGTCAAACAGACTGGCCATTTCTGCTGCCAGTCCTCTAGATCAGGTACAGGTCAGCTCTCTGAGCATCAGGCACTTTTTGGGAATCAGACCTTTCCAATTTTAAATTCTTGCATTAAATGATTTTATGTAAAAGTACAGACAGTTGATCCTGATAATTTGGGAGTAAGTAGAATGCTTTTGAAAGCTGTCTCCAGAAGACTTTCAGAGTGTTGGGCAGAATTAGACTGAGTTAAGAAACTCCATAACCCCATTTTTAGTTAAAATTAGCAGACTTGGAGTGGAATAGTTTGATCTGGCTGGTACGAAGTACTGAGAAAGAACCTATTTCTTTCTAGTGTGTTCATTCATTTTCACTATTCGGCACATTGACAAAGTGCAAGCAGAAGGCAAATAACTCACAGCAGGACAATAAAATCAGTTCTAAGGAAAGCTGTTTTGATTTAGCTCTTCTGTTTGGTCATTTAATGAGTGTATATTAGATAGATGAGATCCATGACAGTTCTTTATTAAATAAAACCTTTACTAATAAAAGCAACATTAATATCACTTGGATTTCACTACCATGAGAGCATCTAACATGGTACGGAAACTTTACAAAATCTGTAAGAAAAAAAAGAACATTTCCTTCCTCTGTGATTGCCAGCACTGATCTGGATTTAGAAGGGCATCTAAGAGATAGGCACAGATCTCTCCTGAGGGAGTCGTTTCAAAATTCTTGAGCCTCCTCTTTCTCATATTTAAATTATTCAACTTTGAGCCTATATTTTATGGTCTCTTAAAATATCTCAACACCTATGCAGTGAAAATGTTCTCTTTGCCCTTACTAGAAATATAAATGAGGGTGCAAACTTCAGATTCATAGTGAAGACACGGTGCCCATGTCACTACTAGTATGCCAGACGTGCCCAGAAATATTCTGCACACAGGGGTGAGCTATCAGGTACTGGAACACATCTTTTTCACTGCTATGCTACATACAGAGATGATTTGGGGGCTGATCTCTGCAATAGGCACAGTACCACAAAATGGTTTGGCAGACTATGAATTGGCATAGGCCAAAAGCAGCCCAGGGACCATTCTGACAGTACAGATCTTTTTCAGTGCCCAGGAAGGCCCTCGGGCACTGTTTAATTTACCACTGTAGCCATAGCAAGCTTGGCCCAGACATAAGGATTGATGTAGGAATTCTGTTCATATCCAAAGCAACATTTGGCAGAAAAGTTTCAGACAGCTTTGAGGCAAAATCAGAGGTTTCATATCAGAAAATCCATACCATATCCTTTGATGTGCAAAAGTAACAAATAATTTCGGACAGGTGATTCTGAGATTCAGTGTTCTTTGCCAGATTTCTTAGTCCTTAATCACTGACATTGCTATTGTCAGGAAGAGTTCCCAGCTACTGCCAAGGTTTTGCAAAGCCGGGCTCTTAGGGCAGACACTGAAATTAATCTTTTAACAGCAAACCCATTTAAAAATCTAAGAAACTGAGTCTATTAAATATAACAGAAATGTAAGGCTGAGAAGTCAAGGAGTCAGCTTAATCTTTACCTCTAAGCAAGGATAAATATTTCTAGACAAATTCTGAGACATACCTGATATACTTTTAAAACTTCTAAGGGAATTAGTTCTGCCACCTGTCTCAAAAGTGTCAGTACGTAAGTAGTATTACTAGAAAATTCTTCTCTAATAGCTAATCCAAGTCTTTTTGCATTTAGAGAATAAAAAAATTACTTGTTCTGCCCCAAATGAAGTGTAAGCATTCTTTCACATGCTGTAAAAATACGGATTATATGTCCATTCAATCTTTATTTCCCCAGAACTGATTTGTTAAACCTCTTATTTACCTTTTTGAATGACTTGCTTGCTCACTTGCTTGCTCTCTCTCTCGGGCTCTCCAGTTTGTCCCCCATGCATCCCAAGAGTAAAAAAATCTGAGACTTCATCAATGTTGAAAAATGCAATGTAGCAGCTTGCATACAACATTCTTATTAACATACCTCCAGCTGACACCGGCAATGCTGCAAAGGGGCTGTACCATGGAATCGCACTCAGCTTAGCCTTCCCCAGATCCTTCTCTGGAGTGTTATTACCCACCTAATAACTATTCATTGTATATTTATGCACCTATTTCTTTTCCTCCCTAAATTTATGTTGCTTGTGTTTCTTTTTACTGGATTTCACTGGGCTGTTTTGCTCCCTTTCTCCAATTTGTCATGATGATTCTGAATCCTACTCCTAAAGCCTTCCACCCCCTGCCCCCACTGTCACACTTCAAATGTTTTAGTGGGCTGTTTAAATAAGCCCTGAGAATACTGGGTGGAGCAGAGGTCACATATAGCTCTTTAGACAGTAATCACAGAATCATAGAATCGTTTAGGTTGCAAAAGACCTTTAAGATCATCAAGCCCCATGCCCTGAATCAAACATTTATAATGAAAAATATTTGATGGGTTGTCAGATTGTTTATATTTTCTAAGGCTCTCCCACTGCAAGACTTTTTATCTTGATCTAATTTTTCAAACTTGCCTGCAACTACTGTTTTCCTTCATTCATTCTGATTCCTTCCTTCAGTGATTTCTCATGAACAAGCGTTGCCCCCTCCCTAAAACCAAAAGAATTAAGGGCAGTGACATAATGTAGACTAGAGCTGCAACGAGAGCTTCTGGTAACACAGCACGAAACAGGGAATGCCCCTGATGGGTTAGTCATGAGGGAGACTAATTTATTTCATCCCCTATCTTTTGCAGATGTTTTTGCAAAATCCTTCTTTGGGAAAGGTCTAATCAGAAATCTCATCACAGAGACAAGGAAAGTAACAGCCCCAGGAGATGCATTACCTTTTCACTCCTAGCTGACCTGACACAGACTTTGCAACACTGTGGGTTTCAAGCAGGATGTTGAATTAATTGACTTCCACAGATCCCCATCAGCAAGCTTGTCCATGATTCTGTGAAGTGGGTGCTTGCTACTGATGGGAAGAGTTTTTTGAATTTTTTCATGCATACTTTTTTTTTTTTTTTTTAAATTAAGGTCTTGCAAATCAGAAAATTTCCCTGAAGATTAATCAGGTTTACTGTCAGGTTGGGTATTTGTAAACTTTTCAGTAATGTTTTTACTTAAGAATTAAATAAAATTTCTGTTTAGCAACATCCCCCCCTCCCCACCATGTATCAAACTAAATGCTGAAGGGTTTTAGTAAAAAAAGGAGGGGGAGAGGAGGAAAAAAAATTTTTATTAAAAATATTTTTTTTTGCTTTATAAGTAGAAGAGGGTTTTTTATTAAAAATGCTGATCACTGAAACGAACAGAAACAATTTAAAAGCCATCTGAAAAACTTTTCAAGCAATGTAAACCGACTATTTACCAAACTTTGAAAAAGCAGAAAAATCCCCGCCATTCTTGAATTTTTTATTCCACAATATTATTTTTCATTTTTCATCAGTGACCTCATTTTTTTAAAAACCTCACTAAATTAAGGCAGTTGTATTCACAAGCATTAAAGGTTCCTCCATAGTTTGCATGATGCTGAGCTCTGGTGCATCTCCTCCTCAAGGTCCAGGGGGCAGTTTAACAAAGGCTATTCCGAGATTTTGCCCAGGCTTTGTGCTTAGCCTGGCTATGCTCTATCATCTGTAGCTTCCTGACACGTCATGAAATGAAACAAGCCAGCTTCTCCTAGCAGAGTTTCTCCACAAGATTCTTTTTATCTTACTCTGCACAGACTGTTCGAAGCCCTGCCTCTACCCTGCATGTGTTTTCCAGATTATTTTTTCATTCTTTTGTTGCAGAGCTATGTGAATCAGCTCAGATTCAGCTAAAAAAATAATGCCACATACAGGGTTGATGTTGTGGCAAGGAGCAGGGAAACTTTTTTTTTTTTTGGGCGGGTGGGGAGAGCAGGGAAGTTTAGACATTTGCCATTCATTAAAACTGCTCTTCCTAGTGCTGCCGAGGAGACTGTAGCTCATGCTCCGTGTGTTTTTCTAAAAGAAATGCAAGCACCTTTACACTTAGCTGCAAATCGCTATGTGCTGTTCAAGGTATAGAACTGAGAAGTATCCTCTAGCTTCGTGTTACTTCTCTGTGATTTTTCAGAAATACAGCTCCCGCCCTAGCACTGTCTTTTCCAAGACGGAAAGCTTCAGAGGTGATAGAACAACTTACTTTCAACGCACAATAGTGAAGTAGAGGCACAGAGGAGAGGGGCAAAATGTCCTTTTCCATGGTGAAAAGGAAAACATTAACTTCTCTGGTGTTCCAAACCAACCCATGGGAAGTAGAAATGCACTTGGAACGAGTGTTGGCAAAATGTATGCTTACGGGTTAAAGATGCAAAGGCTTTAATGGAGTGCAAGAAAACTTGCAGGTCAAAAAGCAGAGGATTCCCTTCCCCCCTGCTCTGCTTAAATATTTCTTCCAGGGATTTGAGAACTGCAGGATGACGTGGAAGGGGGTAATAAAACCCTGCCAGGCTCCGGGTGTTCCACAGCCTCGCAGCAGCTCTCAATGTTTAAAATTAAAAGTCCCAGGGAGTGAGGGAGTCATCTCGCCTCCCGGCTTCTCCCCTTTCAGAAGGGGGAGGCAAAAGAGGCTGAAGCTTTCCCTTGCAAATGCCTTGATCCTGCAAGCTTTAGTCAAACCATAATGGTAATTTTTTTACATTACCGAGGAACTGCAACAAACCAAACAATTCTCAGTCTCAGTATGGCAAGCTGTTCCACTACCAAACTTTTTCTGTGGAAAGAAAAAAAGTCTTTGCTTTTATTCCGGATTCCTCACTTTTTCCCCTTTTTTTAAAAAAAATTTTTTTTTCCTGTGCCGTGTGGCTTTTAATTTGGAATTGTTGACTCTCTCCTTGTCCTGCCCATCACAGGGGACATACAGCATGCATACCGTATAATTGGGAAGTGGTTCAGGAAGCTGCCACGTCTGTAGGGCTGCAGCACAACAGAAGGAGGCGGAGGTAACAGGAATACCTTCTACTCGACAAACTTGGAAATTCTGGTGCCACATCAGCAGGAGCACATCCCAGCACAGCAGCTCTTCAGTCACTGCGGGAGTGAAACAGGCACCACAGAAGTAAATCAAGGCACAAAGCTCTTCCCAAATGCCTGCTAATTTCTGCCCTTCCATCCCTCACATCTCAGTCAGACTTGGTAGATGATATCACATACTTCAAAGCTCACTGTTTAAAAAAAGTTCCTAATTCCATCTAGGAAACTAGGAACTTACTCCCTCTGTATCCAAAAGCCTCACAATCCACTTTGTGAATTAGGGAAGAACGGAGGCACAGAGGGACTGAGGGTATATCTACACCATGTAGGACAATTCACCATACAGATACCTGAGCTAGCTCAGGAGTCAAAACCTAACAGCCACAGCCACTCAATGTTGCTCCTACCTCATGTGGAGCCTCAGGTGCCCATGGTTTTGGGTACTAGAATTAATTCAGGCATGTCTGGATGACGTTGCAACTCCCATGTAGACCTAAATGTCACTCTTAGCTAGCTTTGGTACCCTTACACTCACATTCTGAATACCCACCCCGTATGAAAACTCAAACTTTTTTTTTTTAGAGGTTTGGAGAGGGTGTTTGACCCACATGTTTGGGACACCTTACCCGGGTTTGGGCCCATGGGGTAGTTTTTTGACTGAGTGTGTCTAAAACCCTTCATTTGTAAACACTTAGGTGTATTTTCAAGTCTATGAATCATTAGCAAGGCCAAAGAATGACTCCCTGTATGGATGCTTTCCCTGTGGGGATAACAGCACAAACACAGGCACCCGGTTTGTTTATTCAGTCCCTAATAGCAGCAAAGTATTAATTAGAGAAAACCTTCTCTTCATGTGCCTTTCTACACCCATTTAACTGTATAGCTGGGGTCAAATTAGTGCAGTGCTCAAATGTGGGGTAACTACACTTTGATAATCACCTGTGGTTTAGATCATTTGGTACATAGTTAAAGCCATACACTATTTTCTTCTAACACACCCTGTGTTCTGGCACAGAGTTTGGCCAAACACTAAGCATTAGGACTGTGCCTGCCTCGGAAGCCTTTCTGGAAGAATTTAAATAAAGTTGTTCAATTGTTCCTTAGAGCCCGGCATGCCAGTTCTGAGCTCCCATGCAGCATTGCCCTCAGAAAATAAAGAGAGAAGGGTGTTCACTCAGCCACAGCTCTATTGCAGACATGATGAACCTGAGGACAGAAGAACCTGCTGGGTTGCCTTCTGGAAAAGCCACCCTCCAAAGTATCAGAGCTGGCATCATATGCTGATTATTAAGAATTATTAAGTTCCATACTTGATCCGAGATGTCAAAATATGCAGAAAAGAACAGGGGCAGACAGAGACTTGAAAGTGATCATAAAAAGCTTATGGTGGGAGCAATAAGGAGAGACAAACACCGTAATTCAGAGAAGAATGAAAGGGATAAATGAGTTTTTCCTAAAAGTCATGTTTTATTAGACAGAAGCAAGCTGATATGGCCATTTAAATGTGAACATTAAAGTATCCAAATATTATTTTCCAAATATTTTTGAAAGGTTCAAAGAAATAAAGACAACCATGCAGATGAGTGTTGGATCATCTAGAAAATAAATGCAATTATGGACTTTCCTCAGCTGATGACTGATATTCAGTCACCACTTTTGTCCGTCCTCAGTGCCCTATTGAATCACCTGAACAGAAGCTCCTGGTGTGGGGAACAGAGGCAGTATCCCACGTTCCAGAATGGAGAGAACTGAATAGTTTGCACATTATTTGCTATATAAATTCAGTGATGGTGTGAAATCTGAAATGAAATGTGTGCACAAGGCCCTCTGATGTCTAATCACTCTGTACGGATATCCTTGTGTATGTATTGAACACTGATAGGAACTTAACACTTGCACCTCTAATGTCTATTTTGTGGTAAACATCGGAGTGGCATGGACTGGCCGCAGTATCATGGCAGGATGGCAGCTGGATCCTCTGCTACGTTAATACCCCCCACTCTGAAAGAGAGCTGCAGGACTTCGATGCCAGGCTGGAGGAAGTATTTATTTTTCAGAAACAACATCTGGCTCTTTAATGAACTCCACAGGTGGCTATGTTGGTGGTTTCTAGTCTCTTATGTGGTTAGAGGTCTGTGTGGATAGCTTAAAAAGCCCATCATGTCAATGACTGGTTCATTCAGCCTGAACTATTTTCGTTGGACTTAGTGATACTGTGGGATCTGTATAACCTCTCTAGAGCCTCTCCTGAAGTAGGTGCTTAAAAGCATCTACAGTTCAGACCGGAAAAAGGGATGGTATGTTTGTGTGCATAAAGTTTAGCACAGGCAAGCTACCATCTGACCAGTCTTTCTGAAACAGTTTATCCAATTTATAATATTTTTGTCCTTAATAAGGAGATTAAATATATTATAAACCTAAACTAAAATCGTATTTTAAGGCTACAGAGTCAAGCACCCAAATACAAAAAATTGGAAGAATTAAAACTGTCTGTGGGTAAAATGTTCAGTCAAACAAACTGGTAGAAAGTATACCTTATCCTTTTCTTATCGGAAATATTTTTGGATACTTAACACAGCTCTCAGACAGATTGGTTTAGACTGGCTGTAATTTTCTGTAGAAAACTAAAACTGTGATTCACTAACACAATGTTGCCTCAGACCATTTTTAGTGCTCCGCTCATAATGGCCCATTGTTGGCAATGCATTTGTTCACACCGCCTGATTTTCCCCACTGAGACTTAAAAACATTTGGATAGTAAAGAAACCCTAGCTTCTTACTGCTTTCCTGCTTTTAGCTACTCAGTGAGGAAGATAAAGGGCATTAATAACTACACCGAGACAGCAGAGATCAAAGAACCAGGGCTTTGCTCCATCTCTGGTTCAATTTGGGCCATTCAAATTGGTCAAAAAGTTCAGAGAGGCAGCTACTGGGAGAGTTCATGCAGATGGAGAATCCCTGTGAAGTGTGGAGCTGGTTCAAACCTATGCCAGTCCTGGCCTCCTAGGAACAGCCTTAACTTGCAGTTCAGTTGCTTTAAAATAAATACATTTAAAAAAGACAGAAATAAGAAGAAAAACCAAGCAGCATCATGAGCAGCAGAAGAAATAAAGCCTGCTTTCCTCTGTCTCTGAGGTGTCCAAATTGCCTGGTGTCCAATAACATGAGTGTGCTCTCAGCATGGCTTTCCCAGAGCAGGGTGTAGAAGCCCTAACTTGGGTCTCTCTCTTCCACTCAGCATCCCGTTTTCATGAAACTTGTAAGAGCGTAATATTTCCAAGGCCTCTAACCCTCTCTCAAGTATAGCTAAAAATGGTCAGAAAGTTAAAATATCGTTAGGATGGGAACAGAAAGGCACTACAATTGCTTAAGCCTTGGTAGTTTAAGGAACTGGATCAAAGAATTGAAGTGTCGAGAGGCACTCTGTACCACATCCACCTTTTAGGTACCCTGATGTGTTAGCCTAGGGAGAAATTTTCACATAAGCAGAAAAGCCTTTTGCCCTCCCTTCTGCTTGCGCTCAGGGACATTACTCTCCAGCCCCATACAGCATTAGTAGATGGGGTTCAAACTGGAAGAGGCCATGTTCAGCTATATTCGGCTATATTCAGGGTAAACAATGGCTTCAGCAGGGCCCAGGTTTTCAACCCAGTTGCTCTACCATGGGCAGGTAATGGAGTACTCAAACTCCACAACTGAACAGAGATCGAAATGCCACGTTATCTCTCAAGTGATCTTTCAAAGACAAGGTTAAAACATATCATGAGTTTCATGGAAACTGTTCATACCCTGAAGAGACTTGTGAGGAACAATGGAGTGAACTCTGTTCCCTTGAGTCCTGAATGACAGCAGTCACCTTCTTCCCCAGTTCAATAGGGCTGCCAACCCATATCCATCTGCCAGCCACTCCATAGCAAGTGGCTTTCTAATGGTGCAGCAGGGAAAGAAAATGAAGGGTGGATATCTGTTTTCTGAATCATGGTCCGGATTGAACGAACTTCTTAGAATAAACTACGAACATGGAAACCATCTCTTCTGGAAGGTGAGTTTTCTTCTGAAAGGAAAAAAAGAGAGGAAGGCTTTAAGTGTCCCACCTCACAAGCTCATGCTTTGAATTAACTTATTGGATGAAGGATATGAATCCTTGTGTGCACTGTACTCTGGCAGTTTTGTGAATCTATCTCTTCATTCATCCTCAGCTTTGTTTGTGTATCTCGAAATACTTTATTTTCTTCTCTAAGGAAGGAAGTGGATTTTTTGAAACTTAAATGTCTGAATTCTGTTCATGAATTCATGAGGAAATGCACACATATAGTAGGTGTTGATAGAATTTATTTTTTAATTTACTTGACAAATGTAAAAAGCAATTGTTTACATTTCCATTCATTCTAATTAATATGCACCAGGTGCTGTACAAGCTTCCTAAGTAGCCTTCATCATCTGGATTTTCCTTACACTTTAATTCCTGATTGTGTGACTTTAATACAACTCCTTAGCCTAATTTTTGCAGTATGTTTTATATATTAGTAAATGCTGTAATTAAAGCTTATACAGCATATACACAGGATTTTCATGTCTTTGTTTCTATTGTAGACCAGACATGGTCCAAACAAAATTATTTTACTGACTTTCTGCCAAAATAAACCCTCTTGTCTTTAAAAAAAGAAGAAATTTTCAGGTCAAAAAGAAAGATGAATTCACGCACTAAAATTTCTGTCTTTTCGTCCATTTATTTCACCTATTCCCAAGTATCCATACTATACACTTCTTCAAGATATTATAACAGTCAAAGAATGTCAGGAAATCAGATTTCACATTATGCAAATATCCAATTTTTAGCTTGATTAAGTTGGAAACTAAAGTAATGGGCTTAACAGTATAGCAGGTTTCTTACTACTTTACAGGTGGTTCGTATAAAGCACAGTTGCAGTCTACAAACACAACAGAAATATTTTGTTCAATCACATTGTAAATTTTTATCACAGGTCCATGTGAGGGGAGTCCTAGACAGGACTGTGTTTAATAAATTATGACAGTACTGTAAATATTACACAATTACATAACTAAATCACTGGGTACTTTGGTTAACTGGGGGATGCATGTTGGGATGAAATGCACGGAGGAGCAATGCAGCTATGGGTTCTACTCGATACACTGAATATCACGTGGCCTAACAAGGGTTTGGCAGCAGCCATGATCCTACAGCATGCCTCCAGCAGCAGGTAGTTTGATTCCAGCCTCCTCCCTTGAAGACCTATTTTTGCTATAAGAAGCCCAAGACCATTCCAAGGAAACCAATGGCCTTGAAAATCCAACCCCTTAGAGCTACCCAATGAGTTACTTCATCAGTTCCAAGAGGTCACCTATTGAACAGCATACTTAATTTGGAGGAGAAAATGCTGGATCTCTGTCCTGAGAAAGGTTTAGAATCTCTCTGGAGATTCAGGGATATACAAAGTGGGATGCATCCTACCCTAAATGACTATAGGTTGGGTTTGGTAATGTGTGCTACAGTCATAATATGATTCATACTGCTTTTTGGATAAAGGTTTGTACAGTGGGTTTATCACCTGGTGACTTCAGTAAATGAATTCTAAAACAAAAGCCCACAGAGTGTCCTGTGAGATCTATAGGGTTTAATTTCTCTGCCATATGCCAGACCTGGGCTGCAGTCCGCCTGCAGGAGAAGGGGAAGGCATTTTCCAAACAAAGGGCTGGAGTCAGGTGTAGAAGGTTTCTAAATCTGAAATACCCTTTCAATAAACATCCACCTTTTGGAATTGTGCAGCTGAGAAAAGCCCTGGACAGCTTCAGCTTCCACGCTTGTCATCTGAGCTAAACCCAGCTGTCTACTATGGAATCCACTGTATTGCAACCTCTTTGTGCAAAGAAAGACACATAGGCAGGTTTCAGCAAAAATTCACAGTGGGCCAGCCCCTGAAAGTTCTTATTCTGTCTGAATAAAAGCCAACAACATAGGCCTCCTGTGTTTTAAATTTTAAAATCTGCTTCAGTCCCTACTAATTCAGACCTGTCTGGCCCAACTCCTGGCCACAGGGTCAAGAGCCCGGTTGTCCTCTCGGCGCCTCCTGCCCTGGTCCCAGTCCCAGTCGCCGAGGGGAGAGGTCCCTGCACTCTGCAGAGCTGGTGCCAGGGTCATTACTGGAGCAGGAGCTGCAGGGCTGGGGCTCACTGATTTTGACATTTGCCAAAAAAGCAAGCCCTGGATGGTAGACAAAATAACGCTCAGAGCCCCTGGAGGGTGGCAGAGCGGTCGCATTTGCTCTGCTTTCCTGCAGACTCAGTTTGTCTAAGGAGGCCTGAACTTGGCTACCACTGATACCATACCTCACCCTTAAGTTGCCAGGCTAAAATATTTTCTGATGGTTCCTACCTTGGTCTTTTTCCCTCTAGTGCAAACTAGTAATATTAACAATAAAAGCAGCTTAAATATTTTGCTTTCTTTCCCTCTAAGGTAGCGAAGATGATAGCAGCATGAAGACTTGCAAAAGAGAACTAAATTTTTTTGTTTTTTTTAAAAAAAAACACTTTGAGAAAGCAAGCTAAGCTAAGGCAGACTGCAACATGGCCATTCTTTCATAGGGTTTTGTTTATACATTGCAGTATATCTCTCAGGCTGTGGCATTCAGTTGGCTGCAATTTCTAGGTTAATGAGAAAGGCCTTGCACAAGTTCCAGCTCTAACATGCGACTGCTGCTTTTACAGCTGCGAAATGGAGGTGAGGGGGGTCCCACGCTTATATTTACTTTTCTCAGCTGGAGGCTGTCCAATGCCATTAATTCATAAGGTGAAGCCGCTTGTGACAGGGAACCAAGCGTACAGTGAAGCATCATGAATTTTTATTTCTGTATGGAAGGAGATTTGCCTGGAGTGAGCCCTCACCAGTGCAGAGAGCTCTTCATTCCAGTGTCTTTAGTTTTGCTCTGAAGATAGAGTGCCTTGGAGGTTGTGAAGGGCTCAGTCGATATGGCTGTAGGTAGCTGCCAGCATTGGATTGCACTGCCTGAGGGCTTGTCACTTCAATTCTAGTGGCACGCACTTAACACCTTTTCATGCACACTTCCTCTGTCATCCAGACGCGCTGATCTCTTCAGTGATCAGCTGCAGGTTGGTAAGGAAAATTAACTCACCCAAACACCATTTTCTTTAACTTGATTTTCATGGCAGTCCTAGAACAACTGATGACCAGCCAGAATGCACACTGAGAAAACAAATCAGTAACCATTTTCACTGTCAAAAAAAAAAAATTACTGCTTGCTTTTCTCATTTTTTCCAATGATTTCAAAATAGTCCAGTAATTAGCAGGGTGATAAATAGGTGAAATGACATTCTTCTGAAGTACTTGGCTTTTTTAGGACATTCTCTACTTCTCACTGAAGTAGGATACTGAAGTTAACTGCACAAAACACAGGGATACGTGTAACGGGATGATACAGGTTCCATAATGAGCAGAAATACAGTGCAACTGAACTAATGAGAATATAGTTGTGCTGTGCTGAATTTCACCAGAACACAAAGGAGGGTTTCTTTCCAATGCAGGGTACCACAGGAGTCTTTAGTGTGCGTGTTCACTTCTAGATCCCTTTGGAGGTGTGATACCTCAGCAAAGCAATTTTTCTTTCC
>NW_009258383.1:4081602-4089186 GCF_000687185.1 Egretta garzetta
CTCCCTCCCGTAGCCAACTAAAGTAAAATATTTTGAGGTATCACAATATGATAACTCTTCTGGGTTCAAGCCTGGAACTTCCCACGAACCTGCCACTCTGGTTTCTTTTACTTTTTTTCTTCCACCTTAAACATTTGTTAGAAATGTTTTAAAGCTTGTCTAGTAACACTTTGCAGAAAGGTAGGAGTGGATGACTGCAACACAGCAGGCAGGGCCAGGTGCTGGTAATGGGGTCTGTCAAGAGTTGGAGACACAACATGCATGGAACAAGGTCCAGGGTCCTTCCAGGGAGTCCAGCCATAAGCAGTAGGAGACAGGTTGGAGACAAGACAACATTGTGGGTCCAAAGTCCATGCAAGACACAAGTTGCCTACTGCACAGGGCCCAAGTCCATCCAGGAGGCAGGGCCAGAAACAGGGCTGGAGATGGTACACCTACAACATCACTCAGGGAAGGACTGATGGCCCCAGGCAGAGCTGAAATGGGGCTCCTGGACCCATGGGTCAGGGTGAATGCCCCAGGATGAAGTTGGTCACCAGTAAGGCCTATTAGAGGCCTCAGAGTCCTCACAAATACCTTCTTTATGGGTGGTATCTTCTGAATTGGGGAGAACAGCGTGGAGAATGCTACTTTGCATACTTTTTCCATTTAAAAGGCATCTCCAGGTGCATAAGAGTATAGAGCGCTTCTCCTCAGTTTATCTGCAAAGGTCATTTTTCTGATGTAGTTTTCATCATTTTGATGAATTAGACACTCCTACTATAGAAGTGTAGTAGGGCATTTTTGTTGGGAAGATACCGAGTATCTTATTAGGTATTGCTTTGTACAGTCCAACAAGAATTAGGAATACAGAAATATCTCAGCCTTCCCACAACACATGCTCTACATGTCACCTCTGCAGAATGGTATGTTCTTCAGGTGATTTTTGAAACTCAGAGGCATTCCCTTTTTCTTTTGCAATAAACATGGAGAGATGAACGCCCTTTTCGGATGCAAAACCAGTCTGCAAACCACCAATGACACTGTTACACTCCCACAAGCACAGGGAGCCAACACAACCTCTTCACATTCCTATGATCCACACAGAGATGGGGCATACGTGGCAGATGGGCCCTGTGCTGGTACCCTGCCCAGGAAGCGAATTTCAACTTAAAAGATCAGTCGGTAACTTCAGAGGCTGGAAATCTTGGTCATAAGCTTAGTCCATTTGACATCCCCTGCAGAACTTTCTGTAATGGTGAGGAGAAACAGAATAACGAACAAGTTGACAGATACGCTGCTCAGGATTTTAGTATTGAAGCTGCAGAAGCCACTGTGGACTGTGAGGACTTACTCAGCGGGAAACGCACCCATGGAAATTCTTGCAGTGGGAAAGCTGGACTCTTTCTCCACCTTCCTTTCAGACTACACAAACATCACAGGGAAAAAAAACTAGGACCCCTGAATTTTCCTAAAGACTCTTCTCACTCCTGTAATTCAAGGGGTAAATGTGACTGCATGCCTTCTTATTAAAGCAATTCAGTTCTTTTAAAAAACAGAGGATATCTGACAGTACTTTAATAAACAGGCTACACACCTAATGAGTTCACAGAGTTAAGGCAAGACAATGTACAGTGATCGAGTCTTGATTTGCAAGTTAATCCATAAAAAAGAATTAAAACACATCCAAAGGCAGACATTATTTCAGCTTTGGAGTAACCTATTTTTTGCACAACCAATGCATCCCCAGCAATCTGTTGATTCTTATTGTGTTTTTTGTTTGATGTTAAGACAAAGTTCCTGGGGTAGGAGGCTGGAAAAGAAAATACAGTCTCTTGCTGCAAACTGTTAACGGACTCTTGCTTTGCTTTGCTCACTTTAAGTATGTTGCTTAGTTTGGCCCATTGCTCTGTTTTTTCTGGAAACCTCTCATTTTTCTTTTGGTCTGCCTTCCAAAACCACAGCGCACTGAAAAAGAATTTTTACTATGGTGCGTCTCTTCTTCAGGGAATGCTCACTTTATACACTCCTATATACCTGCACCCTACATTTTCAGGACCGTATTTATGCAAATGAAAAATATTTATCCCGCTGTGTTTTTATTTTTTGAAAAGCAAAGGAGAGGAGTTTTAGCTAGTTAGCGGGGGACGATCCAGCTGGCGTCTCTCATGGAAATGATTACCGCAGAAACATTTGCAATCACTTAAGCATGGGCTCCCATGATGCTTAGCAGAAAAGGCTGAAAACAATTCAAAATAAATGTAGTGCGACCTAAACAGGGAAGGCGGAAACGAAAGATAATTTGCAGCAAACAAAGGAGAAGCCTTTCTCACCATACAGGGTCCATTAGCTATGAGATTTTAAAGTTATTTCAGCAACGCTGTCATAAATACATGGAAAATTAACACGTATGGAGCCTATATATATTCTGCAGCTCGGCTACAGTCTTCCACATCTGTTTCTGGTTTAAGTTATACCTCGCTCTGGCATGGATTCAAAGAGCAGCAGTGGAAGTGAGTCTGGGTCTGGGACTTGACTGGGGTAAATGGATGCAGCTCCACTGAGAGAACTGAAGCTAAATCAGCTAATAATGTGGTGCTACGTTTCTAGAGACATGTATTTCTGGAGTTTTCCTCCCTTTCCCTCCCCCTGTGTCTGATCTACTCTTCTGCACAGGAAAAGTAGAGTCCATACCTTAGCCATAGGCTTCAGTCCTATAACTGTATGTGAACTTCTTTGTAACACCAAACCAGAGAGCTTAAAGATTATTATATTTAGAAAACAGTTCATGTTCCTATCAGATTGCTTTATTTTTTGCATTTAAGAGGATTATTCATATATCTATAAATAGATAAGCCGAGGACACCATGTGATGTGGATGTGTGTGGATGTGTGTGTGTTTGCACATACATATATACATGTGGTATGTATGTGAGAAAAGCATTTTATACAAAAATAACTCAATAAGCAGCAAATTCCCTAGTAAACCATTTACGGTACCAGAACAAACAACACTTTCTCAGTTAAGTAGGTAACTTCTTGTGCTACAGCATGAATAAACTGAAAAGTGGAGAAAATCGTCTCTTAGGTTGCTTCAGCATTTTATCTCATGAGACTGAAGTGGTTTTGTAGCTTTTTTACCCCCATTCCTTGGGTTTTAGTGGTGCATTACCTCCATTTCACGTAATTTTATTCAGAGTTAAACTACACCTTTTTTTTTTTTAATTTTAAAATGTTTTTTGAGGGACCTAGGACTTTTTGTGAGAAGGATTTTTGAAACAGTAAGAATTTGTGGAAAGAAGGCCAACACAAGTATTCTTTTACAGCCCAAATATATAGCCTAACTTTTGCATATTTTCATGTTTTATATAGCCTGAAATATGCAAAACAAAACCTTCTACCTAACTTCCATAAAATAATTTCTAGTAGCAAAAATGTTCTCAAATTTTCAATGCCCCTCAGTGCTTCACAACAGTTCTATTGAATTTATTCTCACAGTAGGACAAGGACCTGCTGCTGTTTGCAATTAATCCTTGAGGAACTGAGGCAAAGAGAAGTGAAATGTGAGATCCACTGAAACTCTTAAAATTCAGACTAAGCAGTCATATCCTGGAGACCCAGAAAAAACTTGCCCAGGTGAATAAGCACATGAGCATCCTTACGTTGCCAGGTTTTCTCCAAAGAAAAGTAATTTAGGAGCCACAGGTACAGCTACTGGGCCTCCTACACACTCAGCGAATGTAAGAGACTCAGTACCCACATTCTTGTAGGATTTCACACACATGAGTACCTGTGCCTAAGTGCCAGATGGACCCAAATTAAAGAGGTTACATTAAGATCACCTTGTCTCCACAAACTGAGCTTTTATTAGCTCGGTTCAATGTAAAGCAGTCACAAGCTGAGCTTAAAAATGCAGGAGTGCAGAACTCAGGCTGTGACATGGGATCACCAGCCAAGTCCTGGGTTCTGGTATCTGCTTCAGCAATTGCTCATATATTTTGCATGCAAGAATGATGAAATGATACTAAAGATGACTAAAGTGCTGTCATATAGGGAGCAGCTTTGGCCTGGCAATCCCAGTTTCACACAGGCTCCTGATTAAAGCAGAATGCGATATGCTTAGTTTTAGAAGCGAGGCAAGATTTGGGTTATGTTCCTATGTCCTGTGTTTCCTACTAGGTGTCTGTAGTAACATCTATACTGGTATATCTAATGAGCAAGGTCTACTGCCTGGTCCTGAGGGCAAGAGGCACAACAGAGCTCATACCCATACAGGTAAGCTCTCTGCACCTAAACTGGAACTAAACCCTTCCTTTGTTATTTGGGACAGACAACATGGGGTGAAGTGAAAGCATATGCAACTCAGCCCAGTGGCAGCCAACTCTTACACAGAATTGCTGTAGTTCCTGGGAGAAGCTACAGCCAGCAATACCAATAAAATAAGTCCAGGTCACAGGAGCTCAGGTATTTGGGGCTGTACACCTAGGCAAGAAGTCTGTAGCAATCCAGGAATATCATAGCATCATAGAATCCTAGGTTGGAAGTGACCTCAAGGGTCATCTGGTCCAACCTTTCTAGGTAAGAGCACAGTCTAGACAAGATGGCCCAGCGCCCTGTCCAGCTGTGTCTTAAAAGTCTAAAAAGAATATGACCCACATCTCACTGCTTCCCTAACTGTAGGACAAATCTTCCTCTTCTTATATTTTTTACCTAAATGGCTAATCAAAGCAGATTGGGGACTACTTAGAAAAATGTAAGAGGAATTGTTTCTGCTGAAATTCTGCCAGCTTTTGCAGCTGATTTAGAGAAATGTGTGAAAAGAGCATTTTTTTAACCCAAATATGGTGGGATTTATCTGAGCAAATGAAGACCTAATGTAGCTGAGTTTAGCACTCCCACAGTGACTCCCCTACCACATCCCTTTTACAATCAGGAACAAAACTGCATAGTTTCATATTTTTCATTATCTCATCCAAAAGTAGGAGTCTAAAGTAGGTCAGGTGAGCTACATCCTTAGATCACCTGTTCTCTCTATATAAAGAGCTTGTAGGACTACTAATGTACATCTCTATATTGCAGATTTCTAAAGCTGGGCGGTGAGAAGCTCAGACTTAGTGCTTGCCTTATATCCTCAGCAGGATGGATACCTGCAACCATACAAAGTATAGTCCTATCTAGTAGAGTGTGTGTTCTGTGATGGTGCATTCATGTAGGTACCTCACTGCATGAGGAGCTCAGGGAAGTTTTGAAACAAAAATTGAGCTATACTGTAGATGCACAGAGTTCTATTTAATCAGCGTAGTCTGAAGGCTTTCTAGATCTATTTGCCAGCATCCCAGCTTAATCCAGCATCGTATATATCTCATAGTACAATCACTGAAGAATAACAGGCCAAAGAGTAGGATAGATGGACTACTGAGAAAACGATGTATGTATATTTATATATGTAAAGTGCTTATCGCCATGTTGATAGACATTCTTTGGAACCACTCTGACAGCAGACATAAGAACAAGAGTCAGCCTCTAAGTACCTCAGTACCTCTGTTTCCAACCAATTAAAAAAAAAAAAAAAAAGCCACAAGACTTTGATGCCAGCCTGCCTGGCACCTACTGAGAAAATGAGGATTCATACCTACAATACAATCAGTAATTCTGTTCCAGCACTGGTTATTTTGCTATTTGGCAGTCACATAATTTTGCAGCAAATAATGGATGAGCCAGCTGCAGCAAATGAGTTCAGAGGCTGCCTAGTTCCTGTGCAGTAGGAGCCCAAAAGGGTAGGCACAAAAGGGTGTTTTGGCTTACTTCTGTCCTTCCATTTTTACACCCACCGCCAACTAAGCTGGAGGTGCAAATGGTAAAAATCAGACTTATGGCAACCTGCTTAGGGAACTGTTAGACAAGTTTAATTTTAAGTCCAACATAGCATAATGTATTTCAGTGGCAAATTCAGGACCGTCTCTTTGGGGTTTGTTTCTTCATTTGCAACTGGCTTTCTATGTGTCTAGGAAGAAGTCAAAAGAAGGACTGAAAACTAGTGAACGCTGAGCAAGAGACATTTTCAGATGACCTAGAAAGAATGGGGGAGACAGACTATGTCTGGAGAGAATGGAAAGAAAAAGTTCTCGATAACATAATTTTTCTTAAAGGAGAAGAACTTAATATCGGTTAGCTTTGGTTAATTTTAATATAACAAAAGTAGCAAAAGGACAGGAAGGTGACACATTTCAGTAGCAGATTTTGGATATGTAAAACTAAATAAGGAGTGTTCATAAGTAGTGATTCCAGTAAGAAATCCCAAACTATGGTTTAATAATTTATTAGTCTGATTTTTTGTGAATGTAAATTAGGCAATATGAAAAGAATGAACATTTACATGGTGAACTGATTGAAGCTGCGAGCTGAAAGGGACAGTTTTGCGGTCCAAAATGTGACTACTTTGTGAGGCAATTCAGCTTACTAAACTACCAGAAAACAAGTACAAAAAAAAATAATCAGTGATTTTCAGCTGGTTTAATGGACAGAGCTGGTTCACCAAAGAGTTAGATGAGAGCTCAACCTGGCAAAAGAGGGACTGCGCAGCCAGGACCACATGGGAATGCAACCACCTTTTTTGGCAGCTGTTGAGATGTCAGACCAGCTCATCTGATGCAACTGTACCATAAGTTGGAACAGCACTGGGTCCTTCAAACAGTTTGTCTTTAAAATCCATTACACCTACCACGCTTCACACTGTAAAGACACAGATACAGATTCCTCATGAAAAGGAGCAGGATCAGATGAAGAGAAGAATATGTAGGCACTACAGAAACAGTAAGGCGCTCATTTTTTAGCCTAAGGTTGGCATTTATTTGACCGGTTTCACCCATCCTCATAACAGAGAAACTCTGTAAAGAATAGCTCACTAAGAGCAGTAAAGCTCATACCACTTATCCAGGTAGCTTATATGGGCACCTACAGGTGAGAGTAGTAACATGTTGTGTCAATTATTCCCGGTACCATCTCTAAATCATATGAGACATTTTGGAAAAATCACAAAAAATCCTTTTTTTTTTCTTTAAATTAAGTGAATAAACTTCAGATCTTAGTTGGTTTTGTAACTTAATATTTTTAATTTGGTCATCTGTAAAGACTTTTTGTAGTGTATTTACATGTTTTCTCAGAATCTTACAGTTGTCTGGAAGCAGCTAAATACAAAGAAAACGCATAACAACAAGTCATTAATGAACTAAATGTTAAATATTCACTGGAATGAGAGGAATAATAGACTGGTTTTTAATTCAGTCCTGCCAGTCAAAAGGATTTGCAGAGAAAAAAAATTTTTCTTCCTCCTTTTTGAAAAATAAATCTTGGGAAGAGAGGATTGCTCTATACGTACGTCACGGTTATACGAACAATCAGCTCCTGCAAGCTTACAATACGGCTAGCTCAGTATGTGTTCATTCAAAGGTTTTTACCAAACATAGCATATAGAAAAACAATACATTTTTCACAGATTTATTGTTTGTGTTTAATTCTTCTTTCATATACACAGATTAAAACACAGCCTTGTTTGTACGCCTGTATGGCACGTGATAAAACATAGGCTGGCCCTTCTCAGGCATC
>NW_009258383.1:4089214-4103341 GCF_000687185.1 Egretta garzetta
GGAGGAAAGGCAACCAGCCAATTTGCACATCCATCAGCAACTCCCATGTCAGAAAAGAAAAGGACAAGTCAACTACTCAATCCCAAGGAGACAGCCATAGGAGGTTAAGTCCAGGATGTGATTTCAGTCTGTGAATGCTACTACCACATGGGAGAAAAAAAAAAAATCAGGCAAGATTTTCCCCAGCTTTTCTTCTATTAGCTAGAGCAGGAATCCCACACTCGTCATGTTGTGATCTGTGAATCTTCCCCAGAACCCAACTCTCCCCAGGCCCTGAGGGAACTTCCCTTCCCAGGTCAAACACACCCGCAGCGCTGGCTATGTGCCTCCCAGGTGTTGCATACACAGCATCCCGGCGTGTATAGCCCACTGTGGGGATAGGCAGAGACTGCTTCGTGCCCAATTTAATGCAACAGCCTCCTGCCTGCTCAATGGGAACTGTGTGGCTACTGCAAATATTTCATGTTCAGACTACAGGGCGGGGAGGGCAGAAGGAGGCTTTTCTCCTTTTTTTTTCTGAGACCTCATAATTTTAAGTGTAGATGCTGAGAGCTGAACTGCCCGTGGAGCCCAAGAGAAGAAACGTAATGATGAAGGAATCCTATTGCAGCAACAGCAGCACTGCCACATGGCTAACTAGCTGGAACAAATCACGCTATCACTCTCCAGCCCTTTCCTTAAGACACAAGCAAACGTGGCTCAGCGGTAAATTCTCCAAACCAGGGCTCCGGTTCTCAGATGGAGGAATTTCAAGGAAACTTTGCCACAGTCCTTTTAGGATTGGTAGGCTTTCTTATGAAAGTATTTCCTCATCTTCTTTCCTCCCCCAGCTTTATAGTTCTGAGTCCCTTTTCTGAGGGACTGCCTGCCAAAGCACTCCAAGATCAGGCTGATAGGAATCAGAATAATCTTTTCAAGGTTTATTTATCTCCAGCATCTGTACCACCAGCCCCATGGGCCACAGATAGGTGTTTCTGACCATGCTCTTCTTTAGAAATTGAAGCACTCTTAGGAAGTTTTTCAGCCTGTTTGGTGGCAGCTACAATCTAACTGTGTTTACTTCAGAGTAATAAGGAGTCAAAAGGCAACAGCACTATCCGATACTCAATGCAATTAAAAGGGGAGGCCCGTTCAAGCAGTTTTCCCAAGCAATTTCCAACAATTTGCATCTCTGCAATAAACCCTCAGCTGCATTAAAAGCCAGCCTTCATGAAACAAAGCCATGTCCAGCCTTAGCAAAGTGTGGAACCCAATTTTCTGGAGAATTAAGCATTTCTGATATTTTACTACATAAAATATATGGGGTTTTTTTCACATGCACAAGATGATTGAGATGGGCAAAAATGAGATGTATACTTTTTTTAAGAAGAGTTTGTTATCAGCCAAGGTCATTTGGGCTATGCGCGACTGGCACACAGAGGCTAGATCTTTCCAAGAACAGCAAGGCAGGGAAGTTAAAAGGGTTAAAATCTTGAAACACAATCTCTCTAGGAGTGACCGACCCCAAGCTATAGGAACCAAAGTAATATGAACTGCCAGCGCATTTCCATCAGACCGATTGCTGTCAGCAAACACACACCACGGGACAATTTCATAATTTAATCCTAATTTTCGAAACATTTTGCATTTTTCTTTTGTTGCAAGTCCTGGAGTCAGGTGGTTGAACGTCCAAGAAGTGCAGTGCACACAATGCAATTCCTCTGAATAAAATGCCACTGAAGGCTAAAATGAAAGTTTCACTGGACATTGTGCTTAAATAAGAGAGGACTGGTAGATGCCACAGCCAGATAGAGGCCACGGTTGAACCAGACCTTCCCAGCTGCCTTTCATACATATCTCAGAGTAACAGATATATTTAGTTCTTTAATGTGTCTGGTTAAAAACCTATGAGTCATGTGGATTTTGCTGAAAGGTAAATGGTTATTATGCTGACCAAAGGGTGTGCCCTTCTCTGAGCTTTCGACTTTGGGGTCCGTGTTTATACGCCGCGAGCTAACTGCCTGTGAAATGCCACACAGCACTGCTGAGATTTAGAGGAGCAGGAAAACGGAAAGGTTTTATTGTCAAAAGTAGGTTCTAAGAAAGCAGGTAACTCATCTCTGCATTATTTTAAGCCCCCTTCATTTCAGGTAAGCCCAAGCATACTGCTGACCATTTTTGCTCAGACTTCCCCTGAGACTAACACCCCTTCTCTTCTTCTGAAGGGCTGCGTGAAAGAAAAGAGTGGGTTAAATACAATTATTTGCAGTCAGTGATGACCGTCCCTTACTTTTTCAAAACACTAAGAGGTTCAGAGTGGCTTCTCTCCCCCTCCTCTCTCACTACGCTTCAGAATAAGGAGAAAACTCAGAATTAACTTTCTCTTCCTGAATACTGGAATCAAGGAGTTGCAAGCAGTTTTAGTAAGAGGAAGGAGGGGGAAAGGGCTGCCGCTATAAAGAGCGTTCGGAGGGCTGGAGTGATACTGTACTTCCCAACAGCTGCACTGCATCAAGGCAAACCACAAAATAGTTTTGCAGCAGCTCCCTAGAGCACAGTGGAAACAAAAGCTAGACAAGGCTGTTTTGGGTGTTTTTTTTTTTTTTTAAATGGTGGAGGATAGAAAGGAGAAAGGAACAGAAAGCAAAAAAAACCCAACCCAACCCTATACCAATATACCACTGTGTATATGCTGCTGTAAACATATAGGTAGCTGGCCATAGTGCAAATCATCAGATGTTACCCATTTGCTGTGATTTAGGTGCTGAGTTTTTAGGGTGGAATTCATGGAGTAGTCAATTACAGTATTAATCTACTCATATAAACATCAGCAAATGTAAAGGAATATCTAAAGATACAGATAATTTTTATTTTAAAACTAGTGGCACTCTAAAAAATTTCATTTAATTTACTAGTTACAGCATATTAAAACTGGTGTAAATGAGGGAAGCTTTTCTGTTCCCTTTCAGAAAATTGATGTCAGTTGTTCTGATTGTGTCTTTATTCTCCTCCTCTGACACTCCACGAAAATATAGACCTTGTGGTTGTAGTCAGGAGAAGATGCATTGGTTGTCTGTGGCATTGACTGCAGCTAGTCGGATACTTTGCTTTTAATGAGAGGGTTAAGAAAAATAGCTCCTCCCCAGGACCTGAAAAACTTCAGCTGAAATCATAAGAATGTCTGAGTTGAAGTCCCGTCTCCCTCCCTGCCCCCATTCTTCAGACTTCACTTAAATAAACTATTTGGGTTGGAAAACATTCCTTAGGTCTATTCTGACTCATGATTTCTCTGCCGCTTCAGAATCTTTAACACACCAGGCAACGTGTCCAAAGTTTCGTTCTACCTAATCTGCTGGGGAAAAAAAGGCAGCTCCTCAATTCCTTGAGTGCAGGGAGCTCAGTCCAAGCGCAGTCACCGCTTCGGGTGATGGCTGCTGCATGACACATGAGCTCTTTCCTAGATTTCCTAATTACACTCTCAGAGGGACACAGGCTGATGCAGAACTGCCTATGAAGAACCCTCACTTTTTCACTGCAGCTTTTTTTTCCCTTTTTTTTAAAACAGATTTTAGGACCAATGCATCAAAAAGTAGCCCTCAACCAGTTCAAAAAAAAAGGCTGACCATTCAATTTAAATACCAACAGAGAACTCACGGTGTAACTGGGAGAATTGTCCTGGTATTGATACTACAGCAAAACCATAATCTCATTAAGATAACGTGCGTTTACTTACCAAACAGCTCAGTGAAGTACAGACTTAGGTCCTCCCTCTCATAAAGAACACAATGAACTTCCACAGTCACACAGTTTTAGATGGAAACAGGTATAGACCCATACACACGATCGAATTAGTGGTTTAAGGTATGTTTACATATCAACTGTTTGTGTTATTGTCTCTCTGCACACACTCAGTTCATGTGAACTGCAAGGTAATACGGTTTACCTTATCCCTTAAGGGAATAGAGGTAAGGTAATCTCATTTTCTCATGTTTGAAACAGATTTCTTCATCATGCTCAGAGACACTGATGGCAGCTCAGCTGGTGCCAGATCTTCTGTCAAACCACCTGTAACGCGGTAGTTCACGTCTGTCTGTGTGATCACGGTGTATGCAAAGGCCTGTGAAGGCTGATAGGGCTCTGCGTTTCTTTTGCCAACTAGGGTGACTACCGAGTATTTTATTCCAAGAAATGGTGTATGCTTCATCTGCCGTCAAAGGGCACACAGTATGGCAAAGAAACTATTGTAATACCTCATAGCAGTGAAACACAAGAGCTTACAGAAGAGGAAGTGAAGAACCTTCTGTACAGGCTGGAGCAAGTCAACCCACTTCATGTCCAGGACCCGCAGCTCTCCGTTATTAGATGTTTAGGCCCAGTTGCGTTAAGTAGCTTGCAGAGAACAACCCAGAAACCAAATGGAAAGTGATGCCCATTTGACTACAGTGCTTGCACCCACTCCCTGCAAAGCCAGCTCTGCCTGCTAGTACAGCCCCCCTCATGCCCCACCGCAGTCTTCCCCACGCAGCACTCTGTTCCTACTTCCCGCACAGCTGGCACACAGCTGCGGCTCCTGGCCCATCCAGAGAGAGGCAGATGTTTGGAGCCAGATGAACAGCAGCCATTTCACAAAGCTCCTCACCTTCCCCCTGTCTCTTTTCCACCCTACCTGAGCACTCCCCAAGTGAGCCTAGCTGCTTTCCCCACCACACAGCACCCAGCTTACTATACACTCACATGCAGTGCAGAAAGCATGCAAGAACCCAGGTCAGCTAATTACGGAACGAGTCCTGGAGCATTTATTTATTATGGGGCAAGTCCAGGAACTATGGACACTTCTGAAGTGCTGCTTTCTTTGAAAGGTGCTAATTTGAGTGGGGCTGAATCTTAAAAACAGCTTATATCACATATACATACATACAGGTACAATTGTAAGACAGAAAGGTTGCCTTAAGCCATCTCCTGACCTCGGTCACAACCCCTCTAGGTCCCTCCCTGCGTCTTTTTCCTGCACTTTGCCTTCTACCCCTGCATTGAAATGCAAGATATGTTTACATTCTGCCTACCCAAGAGATTTCTGCAAAACTCTGATCAGCGTGATCATATAGCGAAATATTTGTTAGCTGGCTCTCTGTAAACACACATATTGTTCAAATTAGGGCTTGAAGACAAGGGCTTCCTGTTTGCTCTCGTTCTTTTACAGCCTTACTTGACGGGTAAAGTCTCTGCAAGTAACAATACAATCCATTTCTGGCAAACTCATTAAGAAATATATGTAAAAAATAGAAAGAATAGTTAGAGCATGGTGCTGTGATTCAAAGCTAGTGTCTCAGGCCCTCAGAACCATAATCAGCCACAAATTTCCCTCAAAAATTTCTTTAGAACTTACTAACATAGAGCTGGCCATCAAGACAGCATCTTCCAAGTGGCATTCTAATGGTCAGACACCTTCCTAGTGTGAAGATGACTGAGAAGCTGAATTATATCCACGATTGTGTTCAGTCCATGACAACGCAGTTTCCCAGCCTTACTCGTAGTTATGCCAGTTCAGTGATCAATGAGGCCCAATATTCTGCTTGGTGGAAGTATGAAAATTATATTCGAGGGTGATATACAACAATGGTAAGCAGTCTAACAGAAGCGTACGGGTGATGACTGAAAGATAGCTCTTGAAGGAATAATTACATGGAGAAATGGAATGCCCAGGTGTAGCTAAAGCTGAGTGAGCACACACACCACTAAAGGTTCAGACTGGCATTACAGCTCAGCCACCGGGTCTGCTTACGCCAAAATATTAACGCTCCTGTGTCAGCTGAAATTAAGGCAGGGCTGACTAAAAGGAGAATATTCAGCACCATTGTTGAACTTTGCATCTTCAAAGACCTGTGCCAGCATGAAACCATCAGCATGCATCACACATCTGTAAGTCATGGAAATGAAGGCTCTTATATGCATTATACAGGGGCAGAAACAAGGACCTGGGGGTAAATTGCCAGAGGTCAACTAGTAAATCAGTGGCTTTGGGTGATGATAAATGCTTGGCCGCTGGTCTTATGGCAAATACCATCACACTGCCTTTTTCATAACTTTAATGCAAATATTCCATTTGTTGCAGGAAATTAAGAGATTATCTGGAAGATGAATGGCCCCTTGAAATTATGAGATTCTAAACCGCGTTAAATTGGCAAATAGGGGCTCTAATTAATTTGTTTGAGTCCGCTGACTATATTAATGACCTGAAAACTGAATATTGGTGTATGCAACATGTTTATCATGTAACTCGTTAGTTAAATTTCTGAATGAAATTCAATTTAACTGGTAAACCAAGGCATGGGAGGTAAAACAGCAAAATAAGTTAAAAACCAAGAGAGGAAAACTATGAAACTGATACTGCAGGGAGTGAATGTAAAGATAGTCTTCACTTTTCTCAGTCTAATTTTGGCAAGGATATTGAGAATGAGAGCCAAAGTGCTGTCATTTTTAGTAGTGTGATTCTTGCAGCAGTGAAATTCTCTGGTGTACTGTGGTAGATTCCCCCAGATGTGAACGCAATCATTATTTAGTTCTGTATCTCCAATAAGTGAGCCCCTGCTCCTTCTCTGATCGTAGTTTAAGAGCAATTGTTACTTTGGTGGAATAAGAACTGAGAACCTGAAATCCATGTAAAAAACAGTACGGTTTTATTTTTAATGAACAACTTTGCCGCTGCCAAATGCAGTTCTGTGTACAAACAAATAACCTAGAAGCTAGAGATTTTTTTTTTTTACTTAGAGAAAACAGGACTGAGAAAATATTATTGGTAGAAAGAAGATTGTTGGTGTAGGAAAAGAGGCTAATCGTGGGGGAACAATGAAGATATTAGGGGCAAGAATTATCAAGTAAAAACAATTTTCAGACATCAGTCTAGAGAAGGAAATTAGACTAGGAGGTAGTTGGAGATGGCTGTTTTTTCTCACATATTCCTGTTTTTACCACAGATACTTGCTACCTCCTTTTAGTGTCCTGATAGTTTTCATAGGCAGGCGAATGCCTGTCTGGAATCTTCTGCCTGGCCAGTCCTGGAAGAAAGGGTTTCCCACCTCACCAACTTTAAGACGTCCCCATCAGTCTGTCCAGGAACAAAGGCCAGCAATTACAAGGCGGAATTCCACTCACTGAACATGAACATGGGATATCCCTTAAAAGGTGCTCTGATTTTGGGCAACCTTTCAATGAAGTCTGCTTTGAAGTTTTTGATACAGAACTCATCAGAACCTGGAATGTTTGAGGTCAAAGTATACTTTTTCCCCTATTCTTGAAATACTATTCTTGACAAAAACTTTGGTTGGCAGAGAGAGAGCAAATTTAACTTTTCAGGACTGAAGTGTAACAGTGTAGAAATGAATTCACAACAGGTTTTCTTCTTTACCAAATGAAACCCTAAAATCTTAATATTTCCCAGGATTACCCCTGTATTTTGGGTTAGAATGAGAAAATTCAGCTGCTCAAATTATGAAGTCAGCTCTTCCATGCTAGTTACTGAGCAAGGTTTCCTTGTAAAAACCTAAAGCATAGCCCTCAAACCCCTCTGACTCTTTTTTCTCCTCACTTCCCTAGTTGTTGTTGTAAGAAGTCAATCCAGTGCACCAAGGCTGCAGAGACAGAGGCTCACAAGGGAAAGAAGACTCAAACTCATCTTTTGCAGCCCTAATTTCCATGAATGCACCAGCAGATCAAATACCTGATACGTGATGGATTTGTAACCTATATGTTGCATAGTCTTTCTGTAATTCAGCATATCTTCTATAGTAGATGAGAAATATTGTTGTTCTAGATATGATCAGCAAACACTAATCAAAAACACCCCTTAGGATAAAATAACCTTATTTCTAGTCGTTAAATTAATTGGAGGGTTTTTCTAATTGTGAATTGTCTTCTGTTTCTGTTGAACTCTTTCCTTCTGTGTTTCCTGTAATGGGTTCTTTAGTTTATCTGATTTTTTAAGTGAAATTTGTGAATTATGATAATATCTTGTGGGCCGAGTTAACCTATGAGCAAATTAAGCCTTGCTAATCAGGCATAATGATTCAGTTTCCACACAGTTTTACTGTTGATTTGAAAGAGAAGCAAGCCTACTGCTTCCCTATTGCCATTTAAAGAAAGCTTAAGATACTGTGAGTTGCATGGCAAAACTAACTGTCCAAACAGTCTTTGAGGTTGATACTGCATAAACATCAGGAATGTCATTCCTCTTATCCCAAACTTGTCTTTGTGCATGAAAAAGAGACAGCAAACTTGTGTGTTCCTCTGCAGTAGAGCTCTTCCCTGCAATAGGGGCAGCAGTCCCAGTGACTTGGAAAGAGCTCAGAAATATGAGAGTCTGGAAACAAAGCAATAAAAGTTCAGCTGGGCAACTCCAGTCAGAAATCATCTGGAATGTGGCAACACTGAGTTGCAGGGTAAGTTATGGATTTGGAAGCAGCTAAGGAAAATTAAATTAACCCAAAGCAAAGAAAGAAACGAGAACTCCTTTACAAACTAAGATACACATTCTCTGGTGCAGTTTGCTTTTCCCTTTGTTACTACTCAGACTCCTCTGGTGATTAAGTATCTATATAGTGAGGTTGGAGTTTGTGCCTGATGAACAAGTAAATCTCGTCCTGAGCTGATGATGCAGAAACATGAATCTTGAACCATGCATCTAACTAAGATAAAAGCATTAAATTCTTAGAGTACAAGGATTTAGAATATTAGAGTATTGGAGTATTAGAATTTAGAAGTTTAGAATTTCAGACTATTAAAGCTTGCAAGACTGCCTATGATGACATATGCACAAAGACTGCAAAGGTCCTGGGTACTTGGATACAGCTGATGCTGCCAATGCAGAACTAGAGTTTGAGCACCAGTGAGAGCACAAACTGTCTCAACATTTAAAAGTAGAGATAGAGGCATGAGTATCTAGCACAAAAAATAACGAACTAGGGCTCATATAACTCGCATTCTCCATTTGAATGCAAATAGCTCCAAGCAATAATTCCTAAGAGAATTTAAACTGAGATGAAGTTTATAAACCAGCTCTGGAGGACACATAGACGGTTGGGCTGTATCACCAGTAGTACATAGCAGGTCACAGAAAAGCTGAAAGCTGCCTTCATTTGAACGTCTTTCAGTTTCATGACAGGGATATGGAAGGAGGGACATTTCACTTGCAGCAAAACAAAATTACTTAATTTGATGAAAATAATATGTGATTTGATGGCTAAGGGAGAGTTTGGCTTCAGGTGGCTGCACAATCCACAGTCCAAATCTGCTAGGGATACATCAGAAGAATGGATAGAGCTATGTGTTCTCTCACAAAGGGCCACCTTTCCATTTTCAGTTTAGTCAAATGGAAGGCAGCTTGAGCCACGCTTGTATCTCGCTTGCGTTGCTTCAGGCATTTGAGGGGGCTGTAGTAGGCATGAGCCCCCCACTTCTTGTCTATAGCAATTTTATAACACAGACACACCATCCTCTGTGGTTTGAAACCTTTCAGAGTAGCCTTCCAAAAGCCAAAGACCTGTTAAATTGTAATTACTCACTTCATTAGCCAGTCTGGTTTGGTTTGGAAGCACTTTAACCCTTTGTTGGCTTGTTCCTTTTCCATTCTATGAGACTTTTTCAGTACAAATAATTTAAGAAAACATTTTTATTTTCAATTTGGATAATCTCTGATGTGATTGCAGCCTGTGGTCCCAGTCCTGTGACTGCTGCAGGTGAGGCTGAGCAGTTGCTGAATCACACCTGACGCTATCCAGGCTACTTAGATTGCAGCCCCAAATTATCCTGAGAGGGAGTTGCACTCTGGAGGAGCTCCATAGGGAATCCGCACAGCTCACGCCCTTGAGCCTTGCACCACAGCGTTCCCTTTTAATGCATGCTTTTCTGTACACTGCCTGTGGCCACCTCAGAGCAGGGCAGCCTCATGGTATAGTCCTACTCTCCACCACTACCTTTCCTATAGGGCAGCATAGCATCATTTCCACTGAGGACCGTGCTAGATTCCCAGCACTGTTCCTGAACCAAAACCTGCTGGGCTTCCTGAGGTGAATCCACTGAGGTTCTCCAGTAATTTAAAACTGAGGCCTACATACACACAGAAATTTCACCAAGACATCCCAGTTCTTAACCATTCTTCCTGTAAGTTGTTACATGATAACAAAAGCAGTAACTGTAAAAAGATATCATCATTGGTAAAACAGCAGACATTTGTACACGCATTTTTCATCTGGAGGTCTTCTGTCCAAACCTCATCCATATGCCCCACCAAGCACTAACAAAATAAAAAGCAATTTGAAAATATTTTGTCTGTTTAGCAAAATCTAGTCAAGGTCAGACAGTTTAACTACTCTCACATTCCGCCTGCTCAGTAATATAGGTTCTGTAGACATGCTCCTGCCTTTCTCAGAGTCCCACGGGTATACCTGTCAGGTCCATTATTTTTCCATTTAATTTTTCAGTGGCAGTTTCAGGCATATCCTAAACTACAGACTTTTCCCAAGGAAGATCAAAAAAAAGGAAACTTTTTGAATCTTCAAACTGTATAGGAAATAAAAATTCTTTTAAATACACAGGCTCAGTACTGACACCAGTTATAGAAAATAAATGGATAAAATTGACTTGTCTGTTTAAAGAACACAGCTTTCTTCCAATACTGTGGGGTTTTTTGTCTTTCACAAGTGCTTTGGAACCCAGGAGTTGCTGTATCAGGTATCAAAGATGTATCTAATGCAGTGTTTTGTCTCTGACTGTGACCAATAGCAGACATTTAGGAAAAAAAAAAACTTTATTAAAAAAAAAATTTATTAAAATATTCTCATTGCCTTCAGCTTCTTATGGTGCAGCAACTACAAGCCTCAACTCTCACTGTCAATTTGCCTTTTGCAGTTTCAATGAGTCCGCTGATTCATTGCTTAAGGTTTCAAATACCTTATTAAAATTTCATACTTGAAAATATCATCCTGTGAGAAAAAAAAATAGAGCACTCTGTTACAGAAAGGGTGCTCATCATCTCAGAAGCCTGTGTAGGAAAATGCCAAGTCAAGGATTAGCAACCATTTCCAAAGAGTGGAAAACAGTGTAGGAGAGAGAATGGAAAGCTACCGCTCTTTATCCATTAGCAGCATTTACTAACAAGGAAAGTTAATAGTAAGAAGTTATTTTGTGCTGAAGAGTGTCAACAACTTTCAGCAAACATATTTTTGGTCTGAAGGCACGACAGACCTCAGTAAGGGAACACCTGCATTCTCTCTGTTTGCCTGCTCATTGAATCCCCCTGTAACTCCTAACCTTGTAGCCCACTTCAGCGGAACCAATGGAAGAAGCACAAAGATACTAAGATGCTGCAAGTTTCATGAAACTGGCAGGCACAGGTAGAGGGAAAAAACTAACATCGGCAACTCCAGGAAGGAAAGGCTGCAGTGGGAGTCAGAGCCTGTCCAGCTTACCAGCAGGCCACTCGGCACAAATAGGCTGGCCTGTTTGGGGCTAGCCCCAGCGCGGACTGCTTTTTGCCCATCTGATAGTCACACAGGAGGGAGCTGAGCCTACTGAGAGGGAGCAGGTATAGAGGATGTGAGAGGGTAATCTGAGAGAAGGGAGGAGCTGAGGTTTTTAGGCTGTATGCCACATCTGTAAGGGCTATTGGTTACACCACTCATGGAATCACCCGGTGTTTTTTACAAAACTACACACTATTACAATGAACAATGACCTATTAATCATTATTAAATGTTTTTAAACAAAGCACAACCAGCTTTAAAAGTGCTTGTAGGGAGAAACAGCACCATATGGCATGCCATTCATTGATTCTATCACTTAAAAATAGGCAAAGTAATTCTGGGACACAGTAAGATATTGCTCTCGGCCAAGCCTTACATGAGTGATTGCATTTACAAAGATTTCACATTTGCATCTGTGTGACAAGAGCATATGCCGTGAGTCCTTGCACTCAGATGCTCTAAGATTTTTTCCTGGTCTGCAGAAGGAGATCTTGTTTGTCTTTCCAGGGAACGGGGAGTAGAAAGTTGTGGGAAGGACATCCGAAAGTAATCAGCACACAGATGATTTCCTCTGCATCCTTCCTCCAGAATGAGGGGTTCTGACTACATATGAAGGAGAACAGACGTCCATCCGTAGCTGCTGTAGGAGATGAAAGCTTTTCAGGCCTGTACAGAAGGAATTTTTTCTCTGTGGGATAACAAGGAGTGAAAAGTTTTAAAGTCATGGAAAAGCCTGGACTGACAGTGCAATGTTGTTTCTGAATCTTACCGATATCTGCATGCTGCCTCATTTTTCAAAGTAGGATTTAGATGCATTTGAAAACTACACCCACCGCCTGTGGGAATTTAGCTGCTTCAGAAGCTAGCTTCAGTCATGTGCAGTGTCCAAAACAAGCCTTTACTTGCACTGCTGCTTATTTTTGGCTGTCAACATGCATACCAAATGGTATCCATATAATGAAGGATGAGGTTGAAGGTGCTTCCTTCATTGAGACAGATTTCTTTCCATTAAATCATGGGTTATGTACTCTTTGTTGTAGCTGGAAATTATCGCTTAATATGGAAAACTGCCATTTATGATTGCATCCATTGAAATTCAGGACCTGAAGATAACAAAAAGCCTGATTATTTTTCCACCAGCCATAAACAATTCTGGTTGTGGGTTCTTTTGTTGGGTTTTTTTCAGTAGTTAATTTCAAGGCAAGGTACCAATGATTTGGCATTCTCCTGTAATATTGCCTGTGTGATTTTGATTGCTATAATATTTGTATCAAGTAATAACTAGAGCTTTACATGATACCCTCCACAACCTTCTGTGCAAATACATTTTCACCAAACCAAATACAACCCATGATCATGTTTGCTTATTTTCAGTTACTCCACTGATCTCTCTCAACATTTTCCAGGGCTTATTTTACTCATGCACTTCTGAGTCCTTGACCTTATCAGTTCCAAGCTTGTTGAGAATGTGAAGGAATGGATCTATACAGATCTGGTAGACATGATGTTCATTGCATTTTCATTTTTCTTTTTTCTGTCCATGATATAAAGAAAATTCTGAAGGTCCCCAGGACCGAAGGCTCCATAGCTGTCACTTCGCAGTGCTGTGCCACAAAGATGCAATGGAACCTTTCTAATACTGTTCTTTGACCTCCATTTCAGCAACATGCTGATTAACAGTGGTACAAGCTTGGTATACATCCATTAATATTTGTGTTCATATAGAGAAAGTATTCTCACCAGCATTGCTTTTTGCTTTTACTAGAATTTACTGAGACTGATGATCATTTTAAAAGGACTACCCACCTTATGCCAAAATTCTAAGGTTGGCAAATAGAATGGGCCAAGTAAAAAAAAAAAAAGAGAGATGGTTAAAGCAGAAAAAAAAAATCAAAAATTCTGTGATACGGCTTAAATACTTGTGAGATTTTCCAAGCTTGGAAATACTGGCCTGGCTGTGCTACTACTGAAGTCAAAGGGAATTCCATTCTATTTATCTGAGTAAGAACAGAATCAGAGCCACTGTAGAGGGCTGTCTATAAGCCATGCAGACTTACAGCTTTGTTAAATGGAACGGAGGTGAAGTCCAAATGGTCTTAAAAAATTAGTTTTAAAATTAGCTTTCAGATGTAAAGTAAGCTAGCATATTAATAATTGCATTATTTTATTGGATGACTTTCAGTGCTATTGAGCAATATATTGAGTTCATAATGATCTTTAAAAGTAGTCTGTGTTCTGAATTTACTTAAGGTTGATAAATTTGTTTGGCTCCAGTAACGACAAACTGAGCCTTCTATTAATACATGGACTAAGCCTTTGTTTTGACCTCCTCAATTCCTAGATAGGTAACCTTTGAGGAACAAAAAAGAAAAAGGAAAAAAAAAAAAAGATTAAAAACAGTATGTACTTTAAATAAGTAAACACCACCCAGAAAGCCCATGGACTGCCACTGCAGAAGTTTACCACATTTGAGAAGGACAGCTATCCATCTCAGTTTTGGTGAAGCAGCCTTGAGTAACCCTCTTTATTGTCTTAAGTATAATCGAGGAAAATTTTCCATTAAATTTGTCTACTGATCCCTTCAACAGCACTCCCCCATGGGCTCCTGAGCTGCTCTCTGCCTACCAGTTGA
>NW_009258383.1:4103392-4106869 GCF_000687185.1 Egretta garzetta
TTGAGAATCCGAGACCATTGTTCCGGCTGAGAGTAATGAATGATGATTTATTTCAAGTGTAACAGGAACTAAAGGAAGCAGCTGCCATAGCTGTTCACACAGAACCTGTTTGTTTCTTGTTAAAAGTCAATTTGCTGAACTAGTTCTCAAAAGCCACTTTACATGATTCTGAAAGAACTGTCTTAAAACATCAAAGACATATTAGAAGTCAGTGGCTATGAGCTATGTTCCTGCTTCCATACCATTTCCTGGCACTCTACAGACTCCCTCTAAATGATGATCCATGGACCAGCCAAGTCATGACTCCGTTTTTATATACCAATGCCATGCTCTCAGATCTCTGTATACCTTTAGTCCTACATGGGAACAGCCTCCTGACCACAGCAGCTTAGCATACCTGGCCCTTCAACACAAGGTGCAGAGGACTGGTGGAAGTTCCTTGCGTTCTCTCATCTCTCCTCATGATTTTCCTGTAAGAGTATAGCACAAGGTTTTGTTTGGGTTTTTTTTAACTAAGCAGTCAGGAAGAAAACAGCAACCATGAAACAATGAATTGTGGTGAGGGGGATACACTGTACTGTTTCTGTATTTTCTCCATGGACAATGTACTTGTCTCCTTGGTATCCAGAGCAAGATACTGACTACAACAAAGCTAAGATGTGAAGTGCAAAATCATGAACAGTTTTGTTAAAACTAGCCCTAATTGAGCTGAGATGTCTACACAGGGTACACCAAGTAGAATCTACCCAGGGTTGAGCTTAGTGCTGCATTAAACTGTATAGACTCTCATACCTCTATGTATCCTACAAAAGAAAGACTAAAGCACTAGGCTACAGCCAGATCGTGTCACTTAACCTGTCCCAGTATTCAGAGGAGTCCCACTGGGAAACTACTTCCCTTATGCAGGGAATGTTGCTCATCCTTTACTGCCATATAGTTGGGCGTGCATCCATTATCTGAACAAATTTGTGAAGCTTTGTGTTGGAATAGATGTAAAGAAATCAATAATTATTTGCACCAGCCACAAGTACTGTGGTTCTCCCATTCATGTCAGCCTGAGGAGAACGGGGATCTGAGAACACACCAAACCCAGTTATCTGCCTCAGGGTATGAGGTTTGGGGACAGCCTAAAAAGATGCAGATCTTTCTCCAAACTCTGGCATTGCTCTGTGTTTTCTTGTAATATGGTACTGGCCAGAGAGTATTAAACTGGCTGGATAATGGCTCAATGGCTGGCTGATAGTTTTGAAGGAGAAGGCAGGGCAAATGCTTCATGGTGTATGTATTAAAAACAGTTATGTTTTTCAGAATTTTAGGTCTGCATTCTAATTGTTCAAAATTATGAGAAATAAATCTGCTTTGACATCACCTGGAAACTCATCTCTTTCAAAGCTTGCCCTAACAGCAAATTTTCCAGAGGTTATTTTTTATTATCGTCTGTTTCAGTTTAAACTGTGCCATAGGCATTACTGGCTTCGGTGTGAAATAGTTCCATTAAACAGATATGATCCAAAGGGAAAATGAGTTCTTAGATGTTTCCTTCTTAAAGCTACTGATCAAATCACTTCTGGTACACTAATGGCTCCAAAGGCTGTCATGTTACTTCTGTTAATTTAGGGGTCCCTGTTCTAGTAAAGATATTTGCATAATAGTGACCATTTAGTAATAATTGTGTTTCAAGGAAAATACGTTTTCCAAGTTCACACTACAGATCCAAATTCACTGAGCACTCCCCTTTTTGGAAATACATTGACTTTTTTCCCTACTTTCTAAGACTACTCTTGCATGCTTAGAGTAGATGAGCAATGTAGCCTACCTTCACAACAGACACTGTGATATTATCTGTACGACAAAGATACTTTGCAGGACAATCAACTTAACAGTCTTTTGTCACTTCTCTAAAATCATTTGGTGTTGCTTGAATTAGTGCTGATGGTAGAGAGAAAGAGAGGTTCCTCTTTTTCCTTACTGACCTTTCCTCAAAATATGGAAAAAGGCTATGGATGCGCGTTAGTGAAGAAAATGGCCAAGGGCTCCATGGGTTCCAAAGGACAGGTATATGTCTGAGACTGTTAGGTCACAGCTGCCGCTTCTAGAGAACTTCAGTTACAGGGTTTTCGGCATAGTGGTTTGTTGAAAAGAGACCTCCAGACATCGGAAAAGAGCCATACCTATGAATTATTATTCTGTATCTCCTTCTCTTTTTTTCTAGGGAAGGACAGCCTTACCCATGTGCGCCAGTCCTGAAATGGCTGGAGCACACCAAGAACATCTCTCTTTTGAAGCCTAGGAGCTGTAGTTTTGTATCACCTCAGCAGCTCTTGTGCATTGGTGAGCTGGCTGTGTCTTCTCCCTCAGCCATTTGCTTTATGGCAGAAATGGCAGTTGAAAATCCATGTCTTTGGGAGAGGTGGTGAGGGGTGGTGGGGTGTCCCTTCTTTGGGGTGGAGGCTTTTGTCTTTCCAGTGTGAAACTTCATGGGTAGGGTGGAGGGGAACGATGATTTAGTTTGGTTTGGTCAGGATAGATGTGTCCACACTCTTGCACCATCAGACTACTCCACTAGTAGAAAAGGGCTATCACGTCTTGAAAATGTGCATAAACATAGAGCAAACAATATTTGTCTGACATTGTCTATATGCAATTACATCAGATTTCGTCTCAAAAGAGTCTAATTACTATTATAAGGAAGCAATAAATGCTCTCCTGGTGGAGCAGAGTCAAAATTCATTTGACAAAACGAAGAAAAACTCTGGCTGTAGAGTCAAATCATTGATTTCAAGGGACTAGCTCTAAAAAAGCATCACCACTCTTCACTGGAAGTGGAGGTGTCAGGAAGTGCTCGGACTTGAGCCTCAGTGCTTTGGGTCTAATTTCAATCATTATTTCAACTTGTTTGAAGGTCACTGAGCTCTTGTAGGTTTATGCTGGTATAAACTTTAAAGTAGTTAACTTTGCTGCCCAGGCTGCTTTTAAATCCTACCTGATTTAAATTGATACCGTTCACATGAAAGATACAACTTGAAAGAGTACTGAAGTACTGTTTGTGCCATATACTTTTATTATAAGGTTTCAATTTATCATCATCCGTTGGGCTCCTATTTTGTGGTCAGACATACTTTGTTACATCACCTTTTTCTAAGGCTGATGGGTTTGTTGGGGTTTTTTGTTTGTTTGTTTTGGTTTGGTTTGGTTTTTTTGTAGCCAAACTACCGGTTTAATCCCACGTGCAGTAATTCCGTGTGTTGTCACGCACGTTACCCACTCCGTCGGCACCCGTGCTAGCTAGGGAATGCCCCGTGCTTGGGGGCGGCTTCAGGGAGGCTGTTCAGCCCGGGCACGGCGGGAAGCCTGGCACAGGGCTGCTGCTTTCGACGGCGCCCGGCGCTGGCAGCGCCCCTAGGACACAACCTCTGTGGGGTCCCGCCTCGGATGGACACCCACGTCCCATCCTGCCCGCCCCCTCTGTCAGTGTCA
>NW_009258383.1:4108459-4108805 GCF_000687185.1 Egretta garzetta
TCCTGCGGTATAAATAGGGCGGACCGGGGCTTGATTAATTTAGCATCCCGGGCAGCAGGTTTCTGCTAAGGTTGGAGTTACTCCGCAAGACTGTATGCCTGCGTCCCATAGGTAATAGCTAACCACCGACCAGGGACTCTGCACCACAAGGAGTCTGCATGTCTTGCAACTAGACATGCTCAGCTTTGTGGATACACGGATTTTGTTGCTGCTTGCAGTAACTTCATACCTAGCAACAGGCCAACGTAAGTGCTTTCAGCTTGTTTCTGGCATGGGTGGTGTCAGGGGGTGGCTGTCCTGCTCTCTGCGCTCTTCTCCAGGCTGCCGCCCCGCGGATGCTAGCCCG
>NW_009258383.1:4110042-4160220 GCF_000687185.1 Egretta garzetta
GGGTCGTGTGGGGGCCCCCCCGCACCGACCGCCCCCGCTTTTCCCGACCTGAGATAGTGCAGTCGCCAGCGTCACCGTCCCCCGGGGGCAGTAATGATTTTAATTCCGAGTTCATCCAGGCCATCGGTGTCCCGCCGTGGCATTTCAGTGCTTTAGTGGTGTTCAGCACTTCAGTATTGTTACATTTTTGCTGGACTGTGTGAATTTAGTGTGATCGAGCATTGCCAAAGTGGCTCTTTGTGGAAAAACACCCAACAACTTGTCAGTAATAATGTCAAACCGCTGGCAATTAAAGTGTAATGGTAAGTTTCAGCCAAAACAGATTTTTAATTGCTTCAAATTCAGAAAACAGATTTTTGAAAATTAGTATCTCCAACTAGTTAAGAAGAACATACTTAGCAGTAAATAACATACAGAGAGAAAGTTTTTTGCTATTTGGTGTTTGATAGCTTCAAACCGTTAACACATACCAAGACATTTTGCAGGAAATTGTGGAAATAAGTATGTTTGGGTAGAACCATTCCCCATAAAAAGTGAGATGGGGCCACATATTAAAATTTAAGATTACTCCTACAATTTGGTATCTTCACATGTGTCAGCCTGTCTGGCTGTCATCTGTTGCATGCACACATATGTGAAAATACATATGTGCATTTTTTTCCATGGAGATACGTTTAAGCATGTTTAGAGCAGGCTTGTAGAAGATACCTGCCTTTTTACCATATCAACCATATTACTTGTTTTAATTTCACTAGCAAGTCTGGTTTGAATTTGAAATACATAGTGATCTCACCTGTGAGTCTTTACAGTTTAAGATAATCACCTTAAAAGTAAGAAATTACATTAAGAAACTCTTTCTTGCATTAAGAAAATTAACAAAAATGCATTTTGATTTAAAAGCATTGAAATGTAAAACTTGTAAAATAACCGAATCCACACCCTAATGATGTCCTTTTTTTTCTTTCCCTTCTTTTTCCAGATGTGAGTGAGGTCAGTATAATCATTTTTTATCTGATATGTAACACTCAACTTCAATTAACAGGCTAGACTTCTTTTTCGGTACAGTATTATTTACTAACGTTAATTCCCAAGGTGGTCATGGAAAGATACAGATTAAATCCTGAAGGGACTGCCTGGAAAGGTACCCACCCCAATTTCTCAAGTGGGACGGCCTTTTTAAGGGACTGCCTTCATAGGTGTAAAGACCATGAGGAGAAAGTAACGGAGCAGTGGTGTTTGGACATTATACCTGGCAGTTTGGATTGGAGATGACTGTACTTTAAAGCCAGTCTTCCAGTCTAAATTTCATTGCAGAGAAGGATTATGAAAGAACTCAGGTGTGACTTTTTTCATGCCAGTTTTGTAGGCTGTAATAGGTATAAAATTGCCAGTCTTCAGCAGAATGTTCTAATGTAGTTACATGTATCTTTGCTATATAATAATCTCCTAGCCTTCATAGTAATTTAAAATCACAGGGCATACTTAAGTATACTGTACTGAGAAAAATTGTAGTTATTTAAGAAGATGAGTCTAAGTTTGTACATTATTTTAGTTTAAAATACTGGGAGAAATTTTATCTTTTTTTCTTAATTCTCTTCTTTATTTTTTCCAGGCACCTGCAGGGCGGAAGGTAAGCATTTTTATTTTTCTTGTATGGAAATGGAGATGGTATCAGATTTTCTTGGGCAGATTAATATTTTGTTGAATATTGGATGAAAGGAAAACTGACTACATTCATTATTGCCAGTGTCCCCTGAGAACAGCACTGGCACTGAGAAGAATAGGAAGTAAAAAGGAGGGAACAACGGGTGCAAGATCTTAATACCTGGGTAAATTCAAATATTGGATTTAAGCTGCTTTATGCAAGAGCAGGACTAAGCCTACCAAGAACTAAAATGCATCAAAGCAGCCTTCTTGTTCAACCAGAGATCTTTCCTTTGGAAAGATTTACATGAATTGAACAGTAGAGCAATATCCATACAGGTCTAAAAGGCTAAATAGATTCTGTTTTGTTTCTAAAAGTCTCTGCTGTTAAATTAGAGCTAGTTATTCAGTAGAGACTAAAATCAGCTTTGAAAGTATTTCTGTGGACTGTACAGTGATACTTTTAACTGATGTAGTAATGACAGTGACTAATCTGTTTCCAATAGCTTCCTGTGGAAAAAGAATATGCTGTCTGTGGAAAATAGCTATCGAACCTGTATGTGCAGTCTTCTTTCCCTTTTTCATGTACACTAATTACTTTTAATGTATCTGTTTCCCTGTATCATCCTGGAAAATTTCCACAGAAACTCATCAAGTTTTATTTTCTTCCAGCAGGGCCCTAGAGGAGACAAAGGGCCACAGGGAGAAAGGGTAAGGAATTTGATTGACATTCATTTGTTTGTGATCTTTGAACAGTTGTTGGAAGACCAGTTGGAAAAAACTAAGTTTAGGCATTGATGTGGGATTAAATGAATGCACCTGTAGAAGCTTGCATTTAAAATTTCATTAAAAAGAAACCAAGTTATCTATGTACCAAATTCTGCCCCGGCAATACCTCACCAACCTAATTATGGTCATTGTGCCTGAGCAGAGAAGGCTGAGTTCAGACGGCAGCCTAGCACTCAAGTGTTGGTTTGAAAAAATTTTTTCCAGCTGCCCACAGTGGAAATCGTGCCTGAAAATGCAAAAGTGGAAGTTGACATATAAAGGTGTAGCCTTTGAACAATCTGGTATATGGATAAGCTCTCTACATCAAACCCAGAAAGACAAAGCTAGCTTCGAGGACCATTCATTATCTGTTCCTCCAAAGATGGCTTGAAAAAGCTCTCTTCTTGGCAGCCAGGCATTTGTTATCTGCCTTCTATTAGTCAAAGCGGATATTGTACTGTTAAAGGCTACTGTGAAAGTAACCATAAATAAGGACAGCTGAATAATTTAATTGTAATGTTGATTCATATTGCTGATATCTGCTTTTCTGATTTGTTTCTCCATCGTTGCTGCTTTTTGTAAAGTGGCATTCTGAAGTTCAAATTCTTATCTGGGCAGTTTGTAGTTATCATGTCTTTTTTTTATCTTCTGAAAATGAAAATGCCATAGTACTGATAGGTAGCTCTTGAAGATTTCTTAGATCGTAATATGCTGACAAATGTAATGAGAACTAATAGGAAGGGTATATTTGTATGGTTGACTGGATATTTGCTTTAGGCTACCACTAACTGTATTTCTTTGATGAAATGAAATACGTGCTTTGTCCTGAAGGCAGCAAGCCTAATCCTGCTCCTTTAGAAACCCATAAGACTTTTATTATGGATTTCATCTAGCACTGAACTGGGTCCAAAATACAGACCAAAATAAATACCTCACCTCAACTGCCACGATGGCAAAACTCTACCAGCTTTGTGCGTTGAGGATGAAAGAATATAAGGGCAAATGTTGCTGGGCTGAACACATGTCATTTCAAGCTGTTGTAAAAGAAATTATGACTGGTAGCAGAGTGACAGTATCAAAAATCTGTAGAAGAGTCCTGCTTTATTGTCACTGAATTTGCAATTATACCAGCAAATAGCCTAAATTGATTAAGAACTGGCCTTTGACTTAGATCTATGTTAGTTCATACCAGTAGGGCTGACCTCTGCCAATTTCAGCTGGTCAAATTTTAGTCTCTCACTAACAGAATCTGACAGGCTGTGTGGGTCCGCATGGGTCACTTGGGGTTCATGGGTCCAAAATTTGGTCGTTTAAAATAAAACTTCCCAATTTGGAGCTTATGATTTGGTAGCATAGATCCAATATTGCCCCCATAAATCTTCTCAAACGTGAAACTACAGTAAATATCTGACACAAGGTGTGGCAAGGCAATGTAAATTCAGCCTGTGCTAATTTTCTGAAGTTAGCCATTTATTGAAACTGCATATATAGCACTGCTGTAGCGTGTACTGTAGGTGCCTGGTTGTTAATGGGTTTATCACTTCTGAGATTTCTTTAGCCACTTCTGATGTTCACTTTATAATCCTCTTTTTGACTCTAGGGTCCACCAGGTCCACCAGGCAGAGATGGTGAAGATGGTCTACCAGGTCCTCCAGGCCCCCCTGGTCCTCCAGGTCTTGGCGGAGTAAGGCATCCAAAGTTTCTATTACTGAAACTGATAATCTGTGCTTTGTGACTAAATGCCTATCTGCTGGAACACACTGATGTTGCATTGAAGAGTAGAGGAAACATTCTCTTGTGATCGGCAAGAAATCGATGGTCCCAGTTCCAATGAAACTCTCCTTGGGATATATATTTTCCGTGGCAAATTTGGATTCTGTATTCAACAGGGACTTATGCGCAGGAGCAAATCAACCCTGTTAATTAGCATTACATTTTACAGCTGTAATGTGTATGGATTAGGAATCAACTAAATGAAACCAGTGCCATTAAGCAGATGGAGAAAAGAAACGGCACTTTGCAGTTGGGTTCAAGAGACAGCAACTGTATTGGAATAAGCTGAAGACAACTACCCTTAAGCTTAAAGTCCATACTTAAAAGTTCTTCACAATTTTAGAATATCTTCCTTTAGAATTTTTAATTTCTATCTGTATTCATGCTGCAGAACGTAAATGGACTGTGTCGCATACGCACTTTCTGCAGAAGTGTCCATCATGTATTCTCTGCGGAATGCTGGCTTTAACTCTTTGCTTGACATTAGCTTGCACAGGGAGCATGAAGACATACAGTATCGTTTTGATCAAGTTTAGTAAATCCTCCTGCATGGAAGAACACTCTTTTGCCTTCAACTCGAATAGCAATGATTTATTTTCCTATTAGAAACCCCAAAATGCTTTCATTAATTTCTGTTATTTTAATATGCTAATAAAATAAAACAAGCAAGAAAAGGATTTTAAATTGTGTTCTATAGAACTTTTTTCCATTTTAGTGAAGAGGGAAAATGTACTTTACAAAACTAGATGTATATTTGCCTACAAAACTTATACTGATAAATGATCAGAAATCCAGTGCAGTGTTTCTAAGGCTGCATGCTCCTCAGATCTTTTCAAAGCTGAAGGGCCCATGTCATCCGTAGTCAGTCAAGGCTGGTACGTGAATTTTAGCAAGTGTGGTGAAAAAATATATAGAATTTCCCTCATTGGAAATGAGGCAGAACGATTTGAGGGTTTCAAAAAAGTTTTCAATTTTAAGAGCACTGAGTTTACATTCTTAATTTTCAGTTCACACTATTGCATTGCCTCTCTGTCACTACTTTGTAGATATTTGAGGCCATTGTGTGAAAGGGCCTTCCTAGTAAAATGAAGTCTTTCTGGAAACAAGTGAATGGAAATGTATTTATAATAGGGCCATGTTTACTGAGTTTTATGTATGCTGTTTTGACATACTGTATAGCAAGTCAGATGACAGTTAGATGTAGAGTGATAATTATCAATAGTTTTTAAAGTAAAATTTTTAGTATTTTAATTTTGAACTTTTTGTCACCTACAGAACTTCGCTGCTCAATATGATCCATCTAAAGCAGCTGACTTTGGCCCAGGACCTATGGTAGGTATATCATTACTTGCTTGATAACTTGCACAGATAATGTGTTTAGTATTTTCCTTTGAGTCTAATCCAGCTGTATTAATGCAAAGCATAGTTTTTAAATGAGCGTTTTGATCATATGTTGAGTCAGACTGTAAACTGATCCTCTGGTGTTCAACAGTGTGAAATGTTTGAAATATAGTCTTAGGACATGAATTATGGTCTTGGGACTGTATATTTAACTTGAATGTAGCACAACTGGGTCTTGTGCTTTAATTCTGTCTGTTGACCACACTTTTATGAATCAGTGAATCTCATAATCTGATGTCAGATAACACATTTAATTTGATATAGTATTACTTTACCCATACTGAGACGGAAGACTGTAAAGCTGTTCTCCAAAGCAGACATAGGTCTAGAAAGTACCTCAGTATCTCAGCTCCAGTTGGTGACCATTTTTCTCCCATGGCTGTACAACCCTTTTGATACTCTTGGATTGCACAGGTTTGGTAAGAAATTGGCCACCACATTTGGTTCTCAGCAATTGAACGTTAGCATTTGCTACTACAAGGCTATTCTGAGGAGGAATCTTTATCGGTTAATGTATCCTGTGGACATTTAAGGAGTCTATTGCCTCTCCACATGAATTTGTAACCCTTCCTAATATTAGAAGTTATTTTCAGTGTAGATAGATAGCAGAATATGGGTTAAATTTCGCCATACACACTGACATCACAGACAACGCATCTGATGGGTGAGCAGCAGGATGAAGGCTGCCCAGGATTATTCTGGGTCAAGTGCTTGTTTCCTTTCCTGAAAATAGTGTAATATTAAATGAATTTTTGAAGATATTTTGGCATCCATCTAGGTAATAAATATAGGAAAATACAAGTATCTTTAATCAAATTCTGTCCTCAGTGTCTGACAGTAAATGTAAGAGGAAATTTTAAGTTTCATAAAGAAAATGTGAGAGATTGGGAAGATAGAAAAGGAGGGAAAAACAGTTATGGAATATAATTTCTGAAGAGATTCACAGAGCTTATGCAGCACATATGATTCAGACTGTCCAGAAACAGTTATTTTTCCTAGAATTACTGCATATTTTTATAGCCACAAGACTGCTTTAGCTTCCATAAGTAAATGCCTGTATTTGATATGCATTTATTCCCCTTAATAAAAAGTATTCAGTCTTATGGGAAAGCTACATAAGCCATTAAAAAGCTGACACTCGATTTAAATCTCATAATGAGAAAATCTAAAAGAGTTCCCAATAAAGTTTTAAAACCAATTAAAAACATAATGATTTCTGTTGAAACCTCTCATAGAAGATTTGTTTGGACAATAAAAGCCTAAATTAAATTCAGTTCAAACTTATTTGGTTGCTTAATAGAGCTTAAGACAACTGTTAAGAAAGTGCAGTAATCTATGGAAGTGTCCTTTTTAAAAGTGATTTTTGACCCTTTTTTCCAACATGTATGTAAATTCTAAATTCAGTCAAGGAGAGTATGTTAGTGACTTATTTTGGAGGTGAAATGAAGATAATTTGATCAAAACAAAAAAACAATGACATATTAAAATAGAAATTGATCATTATTTGAAATAGATGTATACACAATATGTATAAGAGTTGTTTGATTTCTTTCCAAAATTATGTGTGAACCTCCCAGTTCATGGTGATACTGCCATTTATATACCTTTACTTTCTCTTTTCCCTCCCTGCCATTTTAAAGATCTTTTTCTCCAACATCTCTTCTTGAAAATCATGATAAAATTGAGAGGCCCCAAAATACAACCTTTCTTAATGCATTATCACCCTCATCTTTAAACTCTGGAAGTTCAGGCACAGGAAGGAAGAGGGTACATAGAAGAATGAACCAGTGCACTTGCTAACAAGCCAGAATAGATTAAGAAGCCTAATCACAAGGTCCCCAGCCATAATGGTATGTTTCTAATCATCTAACTGGATTCTGCACTGGTTCATTGCCATTAGAAGATCTCTTTGCACTTGGACTGCCTGTGCAAATTCATGCCAATCTCTTCCTCTAACTTGATTTGGACATCGCGTACTGCAAACTGTAATGCTTACCAACATTTGAGGAATACCAGGAACTGGTGTTATAAATGAGTTTATATAGTGGTGATTTTCTTAAAAAGTTTTTATAATTTTTCTCCCCTAGGGTTTAATGGGACCTAGAGGCCCACCTGGAGCATCTGGACCCCCTGTAAGTACAGTCTCATCTCTCCTGCTGACTAATTAACATTGACATACCTGTAAAATCACAAAGCAACTTGTTCAAACACTGACAAAATCTTCCTCCTCTTCTAGGGTCCTCCTGGTTTTCAAGGCGTTCCTGGTGAGCCTGGTGAACCTGGTCAAACAGTAAGTACAGGTTTCACATGCAGACACTGTTAGCGTTAGAAATAGGACACCAAAGTAGGCTTGTAATGCTTAGACCTGTTTCTCCTACCCATATGCATGTCCTTGAGTGTTTGAATTGGGTATTCCTGCTTGATCCTGTTACAGAAATAGAGCTGAACACTCAGATTCAGTCTTCTTCATACTGGAATCACGAAGTGCAAAGTCAATTAGGGTGGAAGGACCTTTCTTCAGTTCAGGCTCCAGCTATGCCCTAACTCAAGTCAGAAACCAGTGAAAAGACTTATCTGAAGAATGATGCTTTAAGTAATCTTCAATCTATTTTTAACAGGGTCCCCAGGGTCCTCGTGGTCCCCCTGGTCCTCCAGGAAAGGCTGGTGAAGACGTAAGTAGCTATTAAATGTTTCTCATCTCTTTTGGGGCCGTGATTCAACTCTAACATCAGGCTATTGTTAAGCTAAGCATTCTATTTGCCATAATTTTTACATTGTTCTATAATACTGGATAGAATAAATAAACCCCTGAAATAATTCTTTTTATAGTACAAGAGATGCTGTATGTTGGAAATGTACAGAAGAATGGATAACTTCAAAACCTTTCCAGATACATTATTTAGCTTCCTGAATACAGGAAGAGGGAAACTTCAAAGCTAACAAGCTCTCTGTATTTAGTGAAAAAGAGAAACTTTGCCAATGTGTTTTCTTTTTTAATGTTTTATGTTGTTGTTTTATAAAATTAGCTTTCCTTCTTAGTGCATTTTACTGCATTTTTAGGGTCACCCTGGCAAACCTGGAAGACCTGGTGAGAGGGGTGTTGCTGGCCCTCAGGTATGTAGCAATCTACTGTATACAATAAACAACGGTTCTCAATGAAACCTAATGACATCTCTGAATTGCACCACATTAACAGTCTAATAATTCTCCCTATATGCATTAATCCAGTTTCGGCTCTTACCTTCAGGGATACCATATAGTTATGATTTTGTTTTGTGTTCCCCATCCAGCCCTCCTCCTCTGCCCTGCCCTCCCCCCCGGCCCCTCCCTCCCCACCTCCCCTTCCCCTGCAAAGCTAGTGTAATTAGTAACAGAAGTGACATAGCGAGGAGTTACACAGGGGCAGGTGAGTGGGAACCTTGGCATAGAAAGCTAAAACAGCTGTGCTATCATATGTTAATGCATGAAATTTCTGAGATTCAGAACTGGAAAATCAGGTTGATTAGTGTTAGTCTTGGAACAAGTCTGATCCTGGGAGGTTGAGGAATGGACTGTGTTCCTCACTTAAGTGATTACAGTCCAAATCTACTCATTAATTTTATTGAAAGACTTATGCTTTTTCTTTTTAACTGCAGTAATATGAGAGACAATCATTCATGCACTGTGTGTTTTTAGGGTGCTCGTGGTTTCCCTGGAACTCCTGGTCTGCCTGGCTTTAAGGGAATTAGGGTGAGTATATATATACACTTTTTCCCTGAATAGTGAAGACTGACAACACTTGGGCATACTGAAAACCCCTGGAAAACCCCTCAAAGTTAAGAGTGCATGAACCTCTTTGAAGGTTTTAAAATCTCCTGATATGAAAGAGTGACTTTCTTTTAAAAAATCATAAGATTACATTAGGAAATCATTTTGTATGGAAAAGATTTACCTTACAAGATTAAGAGTTTGTGTATAGCCATTTGTGGGAAAATATATGTTAATATTTATTTTTCTGCTCAATACAGGGACACAATGGTCTGGATGGTCAAAAGGGACAACCCGGTACTCCTGGCAGCAAGGTAAAGATGAAATCTGAAAACGTAGGGTGTAGCTCTTTCTAGCGGAAGACGTACAAAGTCCCCTCCAGTCTTCCATGTTGTCATTAAACATTGCCCAGCTGCAATAATCTAGAAGTCAGTGGATCCATCTAGGACAAATACATGTACCTTAACATGAGAAATCATTCCTGGGGCCTTACTCCTGAGCCCTCACTCAAGTTAGTACTTTCAGTGAGTAAGTGCAGCAGAACTGAGCTCCTGATGATCAACTATCCAGCAGCACTTAAGACTGATTTTGCTATCTCTGCTTTTCTATGCATAGTACTTGGCATTTTGCTGTTGGTTTTTTTTTTAAGCACACTAAAATGAAAAAATCTCATTTTTCTAAAGAACTCTGCTGTGTGAGAAATTCTGCTCTGTTCTAATGTAAGGCTTTCTGCTAAAAATTTGGATAAATGCAGTGCTCTTCTGGGTTAAGGCTATTTGATCTTCAGTCTTTTTCTTTCTTAACTACCTTCTTCATATTAGTGCACATTTGAACAGTGTCCTTAAAAAAATGTTTTTAAATATGGCCTAGAAACATCTCCAGCAAACTCTTCCTCTCTTAGTTTCTTCTTCTCCCATTCCACCTCAGTGCCTAATAGCAGTGTTCTTAAAAAAAACACTACTGCAGTATTGGGTTTTGGGAAATTTTAATGCTGCTGACTTATTCACAGGAGATTTGTATTCAAGAACTTTTAATATAAAAATGAAAAGCTCAAATACTAATTCTCCCTCCTGCTTGTTTCTAAGAGCTTAGCACTACTTGCTTTATAGAGTTATTAATTGTAACATAGCATTTTCCAATATCACTGCAAGTTGTTAACCTTCAGAAGAAGTTTGGTAAAGAGATAGCAAACACTCAGTCTGTCCAGTTGTTGGAAATTAAAAACAGATAGAGTAATTAAGTAAAGGAAAGAACAGTTATTAGTAAGAGTGCTGATCTGTCTGGAAAACACAAGCATGATAAATCAAGGTCACTCATGATACAGCTCTGCTAATAGCAGTGATGAAGGCAAAAACTTGTGCTGTTTGCAGCATTCAAGACTAGGTGCAATTCAGATATATTGAGGATACAGGTGGTCTAGAACAAATCTTGTCACTATAGACCAGCCTAGACCAACTGCAGGCTTGCTGAGAACACTTAATACTAGAGGGAGAGGAGTCATGTTTTAATGGCTGTCGCTCGTATCACAGTGTTACTGGTCTTAAGTTAAAAATACCTGAGGCAGATCCTTATTTCCAGCCATTTGACAGGAACTTGGTCACCTTAACCTAAGGCAAAAGAAAGGATCATTCTTCTGTCTAGCTAAAAAACAGCTGCTGATCAGTCTGAATTTGTAGTTGACTATCCAGGCCCTATCTCTTAGGTTTGTGCTGCAGAGTAAATATCAGAATAAAGAAAGGAGGTAAAGAAAACTGAGGTGGGTAAGCAAAGATGAGATGTGTAAGTGAAGCAACTTGCTCTGGCACTCCTCTTCTAAGAGGATCTCTACTGGACATGTTCCAGTATATGCAGGGACAGTCACAGTCTTGGCACCCTCAGAAACTGATGTACTGTTGTTGTATATTGTGGTGCAAGCGCTACAGTAGACAAAGACAGTAGGATCCAGCAGTTTAATATCTCTCTAGATGGTGTTGTGCTATCTGTCCAAAGCATCCTTTAAGTGATTCAAGCCTGCAAACTTTCTCTTTCATAGGGAGAACCTGGTGCCCCTGGTGAAAATGGTACCCCAGGACAACCTGTAAGTATTTATTCCTGCCATGGAAAATGATAATCTGAGATATGGTTCAGCCAGAATTTTGATCGATTTCTGTCATCAGTGACACTCCAGCTTAGCTAGATACTGTAATGTATTAGTGTATGTAATGTAATGTGAATACTTGGAACAGAATTGCCTGGCTGCAACACACTTCCTATAGATACTTAGCAGAGAAAAAAAATCTATATATCATTGTTCAGTGAACAGGTATAAATGAGTTGGTTTTATTTTTGTTTCAGGGTGCTCGTGGTCTCCCTGGTGAGAGAGGAAGAGTAGGTGCACCCGGACCAGCTGTAAGTGGCTTCCCATCTTTCTGCTTTTCATCATGACCAACCACTTACTGTGGCTTTCTTTGATATTTGAATCTCTTTTGAAGCTCTATTTATCATGTTCTCTCCTCACAGGGTGCTCGTGGAAGTGATGGCAGCACTGGACCCACTGGACCTGCTGTAAGTTTCAGTCTTGATCTTTGACAGTCTGGTTCCATTAAGCCTTGAGTCCCTCATCCTGTTTATAGAGGATTTCTTGGGCTTCTGAGAAGTTGATTGTGTGGACGTTTTTAACACAGTTCTTTGTTGCTTATCAGACCATCACAAAAAGAATTAATAAAACATAAACCTTTTGCAGACAATATCCTGAGAGCCTCAGGATTTATATTAAACACATCAATATCAAATGAACCAAATAATCTCTCATTTGGGCTGGTGAGTTCATAGGGAAACACCTGATGAACAGAATTCTCATTTCCAGTAGTCTTAACAGAACAGCTCTCATTCCAAAATTGAAGAGACTTTATACCTTTTAACAGATATATACCGTGCATGTGCTGCAGATGACTATAATTATATACATCCTGAAACTGCTCTGTGTGCTCTAGGACACAGCTTTCCACCTGCGGCATTGTCCTATCTGACTAACAGGAGCTAATCTTTTTCGTTCTCCGCTGATAACGGAGTATGTGAGCTAGTGTGAAAGGCCAGTAAGATCCAACTGTCCTTATCTGACTGTTAAACAATAACTATTCTAATAAGTGCTAATCCAATGCAAATTTGTCTGTTTAAAAGGAGTTAGTGTTGCCATAGTGTACCACTGACTTCAGTAAACCTCGTTTATTTCAGTGAAATAAATGTGTGCACAAAGGGTATAGGTTTGAAGCTGTAAAAAAAAAATCAGGAATCGCCCAGAATAGGTTTTCCTTCCTGCCTTCAAAATTTCAGTCAATGGTGGAGCTGTACTTAGTTCCGTTAACTTTGCTAAAGTTTATTTTAATATTCCTTGTTAGATGTTAGAATTGGTACATGTTAGAATCAGCTCCTGCCCTCAGCTGCTGTTAAGCCTGATCCAGTTTCTAGTACATTCTCACTGACTTCAATATAAGTTGTGCCAAGCACTGGCTTGCAAAGTGGTGCAGAGATCTTACCAACCTCTTCCCATGTGTGAAGAAGGACAAGTGCTGTTATCAATACAGGGTTCTTGTGTGTTACCAGTAGTCCAGGACTACTGGTGTGAAAGTGTACACCATTACCCCTGCACAGTAAATGTGTTGGAAACAGCCACCTAAGACTTGCATTTGCAGGATGCAGTGATCCCCTGCATTCATTGTGGGACTGTACAGCAAGATATCTTGCCTTGCAGATGCCTGCATCTGCCCATCCTCTGTTTATTCTTTCTCAGGTGTTTGGCCTCAAGGCAAGGTTTTACCAATCGTTGCTTCATTCACACTTTTTTAGCTGCACTGCAAATGTTTTTCAGCATTGACCTTGCTCTTAACTGTGTGTAGTGAACCAAATCTGTCAGTTTGGAGTTGCAAAAGGCAACTGATATTCTGAGGCAGTAATGTGCAGAAGTGTCTACGTAAATGTACATTTTTTTAATCTGTTTACTTCAGCAAGCAAGATATTTCTGTCATCACTGAATACCTTTACACAACTGCTTCCCTTTCATTGCCTAGGGCCCTATTGGTGCTGCTGGTCCTCCAGGCTTCCCAGGTGCTCCTGGTGCTAAGGTATGAACATCTGCTTCTACTGGTACATTTGATAATGAAGGTGAAATATAGTAACAAGCATTGCTAGGCAGCAAAAAGACACCCTCTCTGAAATGGGAGTGCTTTCTTACCAGTTACAGATCGGGATGAGGATGAATCCCTACAGTATTTGGAGAACACCATATATGAATGCTAATTTAAAATCCAGCAGTTACTTCACAGCTGAAGATTATGCTAGGCAGGTTCAGGAAGACACATCATTTTTTTAATTTTGTTTTTTTTTTTTTACTGCTCCCTATGTGGTGCAGTTGTATATACCTTCAAAGGGTGACATGGATCATGATAAATAAGCAAAGAAGCAGTTTACATCATTTTACACAAGTAGTAGTATCGGGCTCCTTCCAACCTAAGTTCTTGAAATTACAATGGAGAAATAACATTTAAACTTCTCAGGTTTAGGGCAGTACCATTTTGCTCTTGCAGGCTACAACTTAGATGATTCAGGTTATTGCTCAGATCTCAGCATTTTTACCTGGGTAAGAGTCTCATTATTTTGAATTTTACTTTGTCCAAGGAAAGACGGAGGATTTGGGGCAAGAGTATTCCATATATTGAATTTACAAATTTCACTGACCATTTGCCAAAAAGCTCAGAGCTGCATACACTTAGATGTAGCATGATGCAGTTTTTCACCTTTAACACAAGTACACAAACTCTCTATCACAACAGACAAAACTCTTTTCTTGGTCCCCCTTTAGAAGAAAAGAGAGTATTGTTTGCTAGACCTCTTAATATTAACTGCAGGGAAGATGAGGAAAAATTCAGATCCTATGCTGGTTACTCTTGTCAAAAGGCAAGACTTTTGGAAACTGTGATGTCTTCTCTGATGCAGATGTGAGCGTGGTTACATTGTGTAATTTCAAGGCCCTATGTGTCCAGGGTGAATTCTGACTACTTAGAAAATTGCTGAAGAGAAGCTGTCATTATATTTATGTTTTTGTAGTAGACATAGTGAATACAAGCTTCTGAGAGTAAAACCAAGAACCATTTTTTCCCTGTCATTTGCTCCACTGTGAACACTATCCTACAGCACTCTGATCAGGCATTGTTTTGCATTTTGCATCAGTGCAAATGGCATCTTCAGGTGCAAGATAATGGTCAATTATGTCTTATACACTGTGAGGCATCTAGGCCAATGCTGGAGATGCTGCTGCTGCACATGGCTGCAGATAAGACTGGAATAGTATATTCTGATTCTAGATCAACCTCCTGTGTAAACCTCAGCAATAATATAGCTTTTCAGATATGCTGAGCACCTGTTGTTCCCAAGTTAGCCATCAACTTCAGTGGAGCTGAGCTAGGCATCCCAGCTTCAGTGCCTTTAAAATTCAATAAAAGCTCTCATCTCCTTGATTTCCTGGCCTCTGAAGTGAGAATATATAGATCGGACCGTCTTCTTAATGTCAGGCTGATATAGCATTGCTCCACTATTGCCCTAACACTGCATACACTGATAGAGGGCTCTATCCTTCTCTCAAACAGGGTGAAATCGGGCCTGCTGGTAATGTTGGTCCTAGTGGTCCTGCTGGTCCAAGAGGAGAGATTGGACTTCCCGGTTCTAGCGGTCCTGTTGGCCCTCCAGTGAGTAACTTGCCAGATTTTGTTGTCTGATCAGTGCACCTGAGACTCTGAATTAACCAGTATTGTTATCTTTCTTAATAGGGCAACCCTGGTGCTAACGGTCTTCCAGGGGCTAAAGGTGCAGCTGTAAGTACAGCCATACTCACACTTTTTTGCTCTAAAAAAACCAAATTCAGTTAATGCAATAGAAAAGATAATGGGCTCATAATACCATTTTTCCCCACCGTTGGACAGGGTCTTCCTGGTGTTGCCGGTGCTCCTGGTCTGCCTGGTCCCCGTGGTATTCCTGGTCCTCCTGGCCCTGCTGGTCCTAGTGGTGCTCGAGGACTTGTTGTAAGTGACCTTGTATATTGCATGTCTTCATTTGAAAATTGGACACAGTGCCCACAGTTGTAAAAGATGTCCTCTGAGTATATTTTTGTATTTAATGCTGAAATTTGTTCTTGCTCCACTATTATTAAACATTGTAGTTAATTTCTTTGTCTCACTGCATGCTTAAGATGCTGAGACTGAAGAGGTTGACTTTGCACTCTCTTTGAGTGCAAGGACTGTTAAGCTCTGTCCATCTTGATAGTGTCAAGAGGAATGTGGCAGCGATCTCACAATCAGGCCCTCAACGGGTATCCTCAGTAGAGGAACCAGCCCTGGATATTTCATAGTTCAATTATGGTCATCTCTAAGCATCTTTAACATGTTTGTTTTCGTGCCTGCTAAGCCAAAAATACAGTTACGTTCATTGACCATTTATCACAACAGAGGCAAGCATGGCACTGGATAATTAAAGAGATTTTTGATTCATGAAAAAGCTGTCCAGGTAGAAGAGAGATTTTTGGAATGATGCTTAATTCTGTGCTCTCTTTTTGTTTTGGACTCTAGGGTGAACCAGGCCCTGCTGGTGCCAAGGGAGAAAGTGGTAACAAGGGTGAGCCTGTAAGTATGGCAACATGTGAAGGGTTTTCTCAATGAAAAAGCCTGATAGCATCTGCAACACAGCATCTGATTTCTTCTTTTTCTCTGTTTGCCTGAAATAGGGTGCTGCTGGACCCGCTGGCCCTCCTGGTCCTAGTGGTGAGGAAGGAAAGAGAGGCAGCACTGGTGAACCTGGCTCTGCTGGTCCCCCGGGCCCTGCTGGTCTAAGAGTAGGTTTTCTTTTCATATTCCAGAAATAGAAGGAAAAAGGAAAGAGGAAATAAAGTTAGACTTGCAAGGGAAAATTAAGTAATTATGAGTAATTAAATTGACATTAATGCTGCTAAGCAAAGATTGTTTGCAATTCTGAGCTTTTTGATTAGTTGGGACCAAGCCTATTTTTGCTTTGTATTAATGCTGTTTACTATCTTATCCCTGAAGTAATAAGAGGTTGCTTTGATTTATCTATTGTGTAATATTTAGTGAATTATCTTTGAGTCTTAAAACTTTGTGATGGGATTTAACTGCTTAAAACAGCTAACTGGCTTACACATAATGTGAGGCAAAAGGTTTCAATTCAGTGTCTTCAAGGGTGCCTAGCACCCTTTTCGCTGGGTGAGGAAACTAATCCATGAACTTCAGGAAGCATGTGGCTTCATGCAGGAAAAGAATTCATGGGAAAATAATAGAAAAATGGCAGTGTTTCCACCAGACTTTTTTGGTAGAGATAAGGATACAGTATTGTACCTTGGGAGGGTGTACAGAGTCATAGAGAAGCCAGTAACTCTTGCCAGAGAAGCAAAGGTGAAACAGCATGGGCCAGGTTGTGGGATCCTAGCTGCTGGATAGAGCCACTGTTAGATTATGATGAACACTGAAATGCTCTGATATAAGCAGATCAGAATTTAAAGAAATCTAAAGGAAGCAAGAGAGATTTTTTCACAGTATACATTTACACTGAGGTGTGTGTGCTTAGAGCTGCACTTACCTCAAATTCAGCAGACCTGCTTGGAAGGTTGAAATTTATCAAGCACTATCCACCTTGCAGGAACAGATGTATTTCTTTGCCTTTCTTGATTTGATTTGTGTTCACTTGCAGGGTGTGCCTGGATCTCGTGGTCTCCCTGGAGCTGATGGCAGAGCTGGTGTCATGGTAAGACTTTTTTTCTGGGTCACCATTTCTAAACTACCTTCTTTTATATACAGATGTGTGATGCTTTTTGCTACCTCTGCCTAATTTTATTTATATATTTTGGTAGGGACCTGCTGGTAACCGTGGTGCTAGTGGTCCTGTTGGTGCTAAGGGTCCTAGTGGTGATGGTGGCCGTCCTGGTGAGCCTGGTCTTATGGGTCCGAGAGTAAGTTTGAACTCTGCGGTTTAAGTTTGAACTATGCAAAAAGAAAATTACATACAATTTAGGGACAAAATTAGTCAGAAATCCAACTGCAAAAATTCAGCCTGTGCTAACCACAGTTAGGGCGCTTCCACTACTCCATAGAAAAAACATCCATGAGGAAATGATTAAGAGGCATCAAAATGTTTATTGAAATTAATTTCTTTTGTATGTGGTAGCATCTGATTGCCTTGTCCTGGAGCAGTGCCCCCTTGTGCTGGATGCTACATGGACTTCTGAGAAGGGGTTCCACTTGTGATTATTTACAGAATGTGATCATTAAGATCACAGCTGAAGTGTGTGTGTTCTCTGTAACTAACTAAAAGAAAAGCAAACCCTACTAAAATTAAGTGAGATGGCTGATCTTAATTATTTTAATTTTATTTTGCAAATTATTTCACTGAAGATAGCCATCCACTTTAGTGGTGCTGGCTTCAGCCAGGTTGTGTCCATGTCATTGTCTTTTATTCTCCTTAATCTGCTCTTTCTCTTCCCTCCCCACACTACGAAGTGAAAGAGTTTTCAATGCATGTGTGAACTATTAGGTATCTGCAAACATATAAGCACATTCTCTGCTAGAGCCTAGGGGAGTTTATCCATGTGAAACAGGTACTTACCTATACTGATTTTTCAACTGGCACGAGAGCACATGTTACCAAATTAAACCTCAGTGTGTTTTAGATGTAAACTTGATAGACATAGTCCTGTTTGTGCATGTGTGCGCGTACGTAGAAAAAAAAATTTGGTTAGCTGTTATGCAAGTTGGTCCTTCTAAAACCATGAAACCTTTACTTTCTCAGGGTCTCCCAGGTCAGCCTGGAAGCCCAGGCCCTGCTGGCAAGGAAGGTCCTGTTGTAAGTACCCTGCTTTTCATTCTGTTACCCCAGTGCATGAGAAATGTAGATATAAACTGAGATTTTAAAAAGCAGACATCTCAGCACTGAGCTCTAACACAACTATGTGTAAAACCGGCAAGATTTTACTGCCGTATTACTCAGAAGATCAATGGGCAACTTTCCATTCATTTCTGTGGATCTCTGATCAGGCCTATGTCATGGAAAGGGAAGAAGAAATACAGTTCTACAAAAAGGAGAAGAAGGGAGGGATGCATGAGCATGCAATGTATAAACAGTATTTAAAAGTTAAATCGTGTTTGCTTCCTGTCAGTACACATTTCCTCTAAAACTGAACTTGAAACACCAGTTAAATTACCCCAGCCATTTAATAGCATGATTTGTTTTTCTAGGGTTTCCCTGGAGCAGATGGTAGGGTTGGGCCAATCGGTCCAGCTGGTAATAGAGGTGAGCCTGGCAACATTGGATTCCCTGGACCAAAAGGTCCCACTGTAAGTACAGTACAGACACTTTCCATTATGATGACAGTATTTCCAGACTAAGCTGTAGCTTCCCAACTCTTAACAATCAAACCCATCTCCCTGGGTTGTCCTGTACTGCTTACTGGATGGCATCCACTTACATTCAAGAGTTCTGTTGAAAATTATTTTCCAGTTATCTAAAATATTATTAAACAAATGAAAAAAAAGTAATTGTTTTAGGAATATTTGGACATTGATGTCATTAGAATAATATATGTCTATATTATAATTTCTGCATGTCCATTTTACCATTTCTGTGTATACACTTCAGTGAAAGTTCTGTAAAAGCTGGCCACCAAGCTGAAGTTTCGGTTTCAGGGTATTGTTGTTTATGGAGCACAAGCCAAAGCTCACTCACTTTAGAAGAAAAGCTACCAGTGGTTTCAGTGGGTTTCTTGGCATGTCACAGGCCACAGATAACAATAATCATCTCCTGGATCTGTGGTGTTGCTATACATACACACAAATGCACGCATATATATAGTGTATTGCATAGGATGCTATGCAGAGTTTCACGGATTATAATCTCAATAAATAAAGGAATGGAGTTTTGAAATTAGATTTATTTGTGTAGCTAACTGGTTCAACAAGCCAAATGGAACTTGTGCGTTTTTTAATTAGGGTTAAAGAAATATTACAATAAATATTCTGGCAAGGAGAATATCAGTCTCTGTACAGTAGTCTAAACTGAATCTGATAGGAAGTCTTGGTTAACTTTTTTATCTTTTTCTTTCAACTTCAGGGTGAACCTGGCAAACCTGGTGAAAAAGGCAACGTTGGTCTTGCTGGCCCACGGGTGTGTGGATATGTTTTCTTTATCAACCTCCAGAGAGCAAAAAGTAGATCTTCAAAACCCCTGTAATAAGCTTGCATTGTCCTGTGCAAGCATGAACAGATGATGAAACAGAAAAGCACTTTGGAATGCATTCATCTAGCCTTCTGTCAGTGGGGACTATTAAGGCATAAATGAAAATTACTTTTCTTGGGTATTAATTGGGTAGTTAATTATGGTGTATTAGCATCCTATGGAAAGGAAAAAAATAGCACTCCTTGAGCAAATTTTTTCACTGAAAGGTTGTTAAGCATTGAAACGGGCTGCCCAGGGAAGTGGTCGAGTCCTTGGCGGTATTTAAAATATGCGTAGACAAGGTGCTTAGGGACATGGTTTAGTGGTGGGATGGCAGTGTTAAGTTAACGGTTGGACTCGATGACCTTAAAGGTCTTTCCCAACCTAAATGATTCTATGATTCTATGAAATTTTTGAGGACAGTGTATGGTTTCTAATTTATCCTGCAAATTTCCAACTTCTTGCAACTGATAGTTGAAACTTAGTAAATCTTCCGTTTAAGGGATCAAATAATTGGTCTCTTATGGGAAGAATGCAGCCTATCAGCCAAGTTCCAATATCTGTAATTCCAAAAGAAGCTTCCTTAAAGATGAATGTGCTGCAATAACTAAAACAATCACCAGAATTTAAAATTGCAAGCATCTTTAGTACCTTTTGACAGTGAAGCTCTTACAAGCAAATGGCTAAGTTAAATAAACCTAAGACTTTACCTTAAGTGTTCCTGTGTGAGTTAAAAATATGCAGCCAGAGACCTTTGGGTTTTCTCATGGAAATACTTTAGAGAGATATTATTCATAACAAATCAAAACTTTGATAACATCTTTCTACCTGAACACATTTAGGGTGCTCCTGGTCCAGAGGGAAACAACGGTGCTCAAGGTCCTCCTGGAGTCACTGTAAGTAACAGCCTCCACACAGATGCAATTTGTGATTTACTTTTCATCAGTGGGACTTCCCATTTAACATATATTTTCCTGTATTTCTGCTTCCAAGTTAATCACTTGTTTTGCATTCCATCCAGGGCAACCAAGGTGGAAAGGGTGAACAAGGTCCTGCTGGCCCTCCTGGCTTCCAGGTAGGTAACTATGTGCTCTGATCAATCTTATCTATGGTTTACAAATCATGAAGTTCTTCTGCCTTAACTTCATTTGTATTCTTATTTCTTTACACTTAGGGTCTGCCAGGTCCCTCGGGTCCAGCTGGTGAAGCTGGTAAACCAGGCGAAAGGGTGAGTGACAGATACAGTACTCCACAAGTAGGGGCAGGCATTGCATAAGCATTATGTTTACAATTGCACATGTGGTGAAGCAAGAGCCTGTTGGATCCATTTGCCAAACAAAGCAATATGTGTTATATGCTTAATATAAGTTTAATAGTCCCTTTTGTTAAAGCTAGCCACAAATGAAGAAGGTCCATTAGAAAACAAAGTCAATCCTTCGTTTAAAAGGCTATTTAAGCAGCAATAAAATATACCCCCTACCCCAAAAGACAAGACAGGACATGAAAAAATATTTTACTTCAAATTTCTTTTGAAATCTTCAGGTTTCATTCTGACCTGTATTACTCCATTTGTATGCTTTTGCACCTCACTTGATTTCAGTGAATTTACAATGGCATACAACTGAGGTAGCTCAGTGGTAATTCAGGCTCTAAACTCTGTGGAATTAAGGTATGTGATGTAATCTGCAAATTGCGCATCCTGTGTATCATAACCACCCTTCAAGTTTATAGTTACATCCCTCTGTGTCCCTGTAAAAGAGTTTACATTGCATGTACCTGAAAAAATGAGCTTGGAATTTAATAGCTAACTCTTTCTTCCGATAAGAACGTGTGCTTTGAGATATTGTACAGGGTTTATTTATGTGTATCTAAAAGACTGGATTTAGTCTGAAGATTTTCAATATGCTGCTGCAATTTGAGAAGCATTTCTGTTTACTGCTAAGAAACAAAGCACAATTTAAGCTAATAAGTTTGCTTTAGAAATAAGCTTTACCAATACATCTACTCTCTTCTAGGGTCTTCATGGTGAATTTGGTCTCCCTGGTCCTGCTGGCCCAAGAGTGAGTAACTCATTTGAAATCTAGTACAGACTGCCTTAATAATGTGTTCGATAATAGTAACTATATGCATTTCCAAGTTTCTCGAGACAAATGGTTCTTCTTAGTTACAGAATACAATTCATTGCAGAAGACTCCTAGGAATGAATGCTCTTTGTATGCATCAGGATCTATGATCACAGGACACAGTAGTTGCCAGTGTTAGTAAACTTCTAGATAAGCTACATGAATATTACCCAAGTAATAATATCCTGATGAGCTGATCTATTTTTTACACTGTGGCCTTGGTGCATATGAGAATTTTCATCTCCAGTGCCTGTGCGCAGACCTTCTTACCCTGACCAGTTCAGCCATACCATCCCTTGCTAGCCAGCTCATACCATCCATGTAATGTCTTTGTGAACAAATGTTGGGCTAAATCCAGAGCCTGGAGTAGTCATTAGAAGATACTGCCCCCCACTTCCCTTTATTCCTGCACTGTGAATAAACATCTGTAGAGAGCTTTGTGTGGAGGCCTTCCTGCATGGCAGGAAAGTCCCATTTAGGCAGAGCAATGAGTAGTTTATAAAATGCTCCATTAGTTATTTGCTTTCCAAAACCTCCTATAAAGAGGTTGATATTTAAACTACTTCTACTGCTTCCTCTTTTCTTCTGACTTCCGGACTAAATGTATTCATGACAAATATTCCCATATACTCTTAACAGTCATGTCAATCAGTTTAAATAGCACTTTTCCTCCCTATGTTTAGTCCCCTGAGGCTGTATTAGTAGCCATGTCCTCTTTAAACTTTCATTTTGCTAATCTATCCAAGCCAAGTTCCCTTTATCATTGTAGTAGCAGTTATCTGTCTCTACTCTAGCATGCCGTAAGCATCTCGTACCCAGCCAGAGTGTATTTCATTCAGTATTCCAAATTCGATCTTACTGATGCTTTGTACAACAAAATTAACACTTCCTAAAGATACCTCACTGCTTGTGACAGATCACATTTGCCTTTTCATGTCTGCATCATATTGTTAGATATTTTTTATCACCTTTCTCCTTCTGCCATTTTCACCAGATGAACCCCCCCATTTACAGCACAAATACTCATTTTTGGTACCTAAAGAAACGGCCTGGTACTTTGCATTCTTGAATTTTGTCCCAATTCTACCGTGAGAGCCAGCCAGCATCTTATTCACTTCTTCCTGTGCAATACGCCAGCTCTTCTTCCTGTTGACAAGAGCTTCCACCTTTGTGATATCTGCATATTTCATATCTATCTTCCTTTTATACCTCTCTGTCATTAACAAAATATGTGTAAAAATAATGAAAAGATATATTAATTAGGGAACATCGCTACAATATAAGTGAGCCTTCTGCGTCATTGGTGCTTTTCAGCAGTGCGGTACCTCTCCTTGAGTCAGTTTTCTGACCACATTACAGTTCTCATTCAAACTCCCAGATTCTCCAGTGTAACTAAAAATCTCAATTATGCCTTATCAGGTTATTCACTGATGGCCAGCTTGATCACATTGGGATAATCTGAGATGCATTTAGTGAAACTGAAATTTCTACTTTTGACAGATCTTTGTACATTCAAACCCAGTTTCTGGCTACTTCCACATCTCCAGATGACCTCTGTTTCAGAATTTATCCTTATACCTGTTAAAATGTACAGGTCATATTAGTAGGCTTTAGCTGTCACCTTTATTCTCCTTTGTTCACCTTTATTCTCTCACCAGACATTTAGCACTGTAAAAATAATTGTTTGCCAATTACTATGGCTCTAATTTCACTAGAATCCATTGTCTGCCCTTAAGTTGGTATCAGAAGCTCCATTTGATGACAGAATGCAAGACACTGTTACCAGACTGAGCCTAGTAGCCAAAATCCATGTTCAAGAAGTACTTGTACTTTGTCAGCTGTTACCGTGATGCAAGAGTTTAGTACTTTACTTTGCTATATTTGTTTCAAAAGCTAGTTCCAATTCTTATGATCAGTTTAGTTCTAGCTGCACAATTCTGATACAGTTCTTAATGGTTTGTTCAGCTAAAAATGCATCACTTTGTCATTGCTACTAGTCAGTGCTTTTAAACCTCTAAGCTACAGAACAATTCAAGGAAAAACTCAAATTAGACTGTCTCCTGCAGGGTGAACGAGGTCCTCCTGGTGAAAGCGGTGCTGTTGGTCCTGCTGGTCCCATTGGAAGCCGTGGTCCATCTGGCCCACCAGGCCCTGATGGTAACAAGGTATGCCTTTTCCAGCTGCCATTGCCTCACTGTTGAATTCCTGATGAAGGCAATCCAAAACCTTCTTTCCTAAGAGCATAAGTGATTACTGGTAACAGGTAGTTACCTATACACCATGGCCACTGGGTCATTGCTTCAAGTGATAAAGCTCCATCCCAGCTAGTCTACACCAATATTAAAGGTTTTTACGTTTAAAGTTTGAATACAGCTTATCAGCTGGATATACTATTATTCCAGTTTAAGATAAGGTCTGAGATTTTGGCCAAAATCAATGCTGACTTATATTTATTCCCACCTCTACTTATACACAGCAAGTTCTCATGTCTAGTAAGCAATATTTTCCCCAAAACATTAGCACAACAACGAGCCGTCATCTACCAAAATAACGTTGGCTTGATGCTAATGGAATATGGGTCTTAGTTTTCAAGATATTTGTGAGTAGTCTTTCCACAAAAGTTTAGTTTGGAATATGGGATGCCCTAAAACCTCAGGAACCCATGGAATCAGAGAGACTGTTCACATCTGGCATCTTCACTGCTGAAAAAGTAAAATAAGTACAATAGCTTAAGATGAAATACTACTATTCACACTATTTACAAGCAAGCAGAATGATGAGCAAAGTAGTAAGGACGGAATTTTTTGTGAATGATTTGACCTGTCTTACATGATATGCTGTTGCTGCTAGGGTGAGCCTGGCAATGTTGGTGCTGCTGGTGGTCCTGGTCCTGCTGGCCCTGGTGGAATCCCAGGAGAGAGAGGTGTTGCTGGTGTTCCAGGAGGCAAGGGTGAAAAGGTAAGGTGGAAGGTCTAACCTGCTCTGTTATGGCATGTGCAGGTTTGGGAGATGCTTGAATTTCATTAACTTAAACAAACCTGCAGGTTACCCCAGTGTGACTCCTATTTACTGTGAAACTGTATTACATGATGACTCATTAGTAGTCAATAATTAGAGATTTTGTTGGTCTAACAGACTGACAGTCTTTTCTAAGGTTGTATTTTGATCTTTTGTCAGCATTTGGAATTGATTTAAGTGGAAGTTAATGCTTCACAGGCTTGGTTAACAATGAGCTTGTCTTTACCAAAGAAATACTAACGCTGTCTTTGTCATCCATATAAATATCTGTAACATTTATTTTTGTCTTGTTATGTACATCTCATTCCATATTCTCTTCTGTTCATTATTTAAGCTCTAAACTGCGATTTTTAGAACTGCTTCATTTGTTTTGACTAAAAAAAAATCCAGTCATCTAGCATAAATGGAGTTGTAAGGAAATTAAGATAAAAATTGCTTGCAATTTTTTATTGTTTGTAAAACAATATGTACTGACATGCAGATTAATGCAGAAGAGTAGGATGTATTAAAAAAAAGAGATAGAAGAGAGTGCTGGTCTGATTTCTTGACACTAGCAATGGCCTGGATATAACTTTTTGTTATGCAAAACATACGGCATTTTATGTGACCACTCATATGACATCACTGTTTTTAACATTTCTTTTCCTGCTTCAAATAGAAAGTATGACATGAATACCCAAAAGAATTTTTACAGGTGGTTATTTCTTGACCAAAAGAAAAGGGGGTTTGAGTGGAATTTACATTCATCATTTGGAATAGACGTCAACTTGGTTTTGAATTTTTAATTCCATTCAAAATTCTTGCCGTCTGGGGGAAACTAAATAGGTTTCCCATGAAAGAGGCAGGCTCATAATTCTGAAAAGCATGTCAGTCCCCTTTGTCTGCAAATTCTTGCTTTGCAAGTCAGTACATATTTAGCCATAAGAATGAAATAATAACCAAAGTCCATTCCCCAGACAAACTAGCATGATAAGCATCTCATGATATGCAAGTAATACACAGATACTCAGCAAACAGTTCAAGACTTCTTTCCTACAGACCACTGTGTTCATTAGAATGCTTTTTTTCCCTCGTGTATTCTAGGGTGCCCCAGGTCTGAGAGGTGATACTGGTGCAACAGGAAGAGATGGTGCTCGTGTAAGTATCTTTTGGTTTGGTTTACCTTGCTACACCTCAGAGCTTCAGTGACTAAAAAGGATGTTCAGGACTTACATTCCCCACTGTATTGCATTTCCTCTTATGTCTGCTCACTTTTGATACAAATCAGTATGATTTTATTGCCCTTTGTCCAGGGATGTTTGAATTTGGTGGGAGAGAGAAAAATTATAACTTCTCATGTGCACAAGCAGAGAAGTTACACCAGCAGAGAACCTTGTATATCATAGGCAGTTGTTCAGTGTGACATTATCCTGTTTAACTTTATGGGCCCAGCTACTTCTAAAGGCAGTCTGCAAAGCCACACAAAATTATCATTAATTTGAGGTTTTGGCTGCCTGTCCTAGGATTTCCTACTTTGGAAGGAAAATAACAGAATAGATTTTGTTTCATAAAATCATGTGTCAGGGAGGAAAGAGAAAAAACATTAGAAGTAGTCACTCTTGCTTACATTTTGTTAGAAATGGTGTCCTGTCTCTTGACCTATAGGGTCTCCCTGGTGCTATTGGTGCTCCTGGGCCTGCTGGTGGTGCTGGTGATCGGGTAAGTCTACTCTTTGAATGAAAAAGTGTCTTGTTTGTTTATGCAGTTTACCCAGGCATGAATATTTAAGCTGAGGAGTTCCATAAAAAACAGTTCCATCTCTCTAGTGGGAAAGAGCTCTGCAAGCTTCTCAGACTTGGGAGTCAAGCGTTATTGGGACTGTACAACTATTTAGTGAAGTTTGCCATAGCACCTCAAACCTTTTCCTAAAAAGGCAGGGAAGGGATGCACATCTACATGGCAGTGGGTCATATGGGGAGAAGTTTCTGATTTAGGCTTTGTCTGAATTCTTCCTAGTTGAGGCTGATCTCCACAGTCCTCCTCACACTGTGAGAAGAGGTTTTGATATGGTGATGAACACCTTAGCTCAGAATGATTCTTTATCCTGTCCAAGTATTGTTAGAAATTATTAATACAGGGCAGGTCAAAGCAGAAGCATTTTCAGTAACACCTTCTCCATTGGAGTCACAGAGTGACTTGCTGTGTGTGCCTGTACCACAAGATGACCCCTGTTCTGACTGCAGTGAGGCCTTCCCCCCGAGTGTCATAATGTTTTCTGACATCTGTTTTAGGGTGAAGGTGGTCCTGCTGGTCCCGCTGGTCCTGCTGGTGCCCGTGGTATCCCTGTAAGTAGCAATTCCTACAACTATTCCTGTGTCAAAGACGTGTTGCTCAGAAAAATGCCCCTTTAAAGCCCATTCTAACCAGTCCGGTCTTCTTTGTCCTCTCTGTAGGGTGAACGTGGTGAGCCTGGTCCCGTAGGTCCTAGTGGATTTGCTGGACCTCCTGTGAGTATTGCTTACGCTTTCCTTTTATTGATTCCATGCCATTCCTCTGTTTCCTTTGCATGCTTTTCCAACTCCTCGTTCTGTGTGTTTTTCTGCCCATAGGGTGCAGCTGGTCAGCCTGGTGCTAAAGGCGAGCGTGGGCCTAAAGGACCTAAGGGTGAAACTGGACCAACAGGTGCTATTGGCCCAATTGGTGCTTCTGGACCACCAGTAAGTGAACTGTGTCTTTGTAAAATGCATAGTTCTTAAGTGTGCTATGCAAGCAATACAGTAGCCTGAAGGCCTTGAATTCTGAAAAGGTAATTAGAGAGCGAAACAAAACTTCAAACTAGGCTGTGAGGAAAGTCACCATACTGATTTTCACACATTATATAAACTTTGTCAATCTATTTATGTGGGCTCAGATCATAAGTCTGGAACTGAAATGAAGAGAAAAAAAAAAATTTTCAACTTGCCCTGAAGATCAGCAAAATCAGTCTATCTTGGACCTTTCAGGGGGTGATTGTGGGTAAGTTCTGAGCTGAGGATGATGGTATCTTCCTCTCAAAGACAGGATGTGCTGCTGCAGTCTGACTTTCCGACCCAGTCATCTAGAAGTATATGTGCAAATTTGTCTGTGCACCCACTTGCACACAGGTTTTTCATGTGCTAACACCTTTATAGCCCAAAAGTATATACTACTTCACGTGCATGCAGCCCATTACTGCGTAATTGGTTGAAATGATGTAGAAAGTCAGGCCCTGGTATTTCAAATGCTGAAAAGTGTTGCAAAATAACATGGCTTGGGGTTCTGTGTGCTTCTAATAGAGCAATACCCAGCCCTTGCACTACGTGGCTGTATTAGTCATACAGTGCAAAGAGAGGACTTGCTGTTCTTTGCCTTACTATGTCTTTCACATTTTGACTTCCAGATTTGCTTAGATGCATGTAACATTTGCAAGGCAAATTCATTTGAATCATAAATGCCTTATGCAACTCTTCTCAGTCCTTATGATACTGATTTAAAATGTCAGTGAGAATTTACTACCCTAGTATCAGGACAGCAATTGTGATTTTGGGCCCAGTCCTCCTCCTGTTAAAGTAAAAAGCAAAATCACCGTTATCTTTCCTGAGAGTGAGACTGAACCCTTATTCTAAATAGGGGACATTAACAGTTGTTGCTTAATTCATCTGTCTTTTTCAATCCTTCATACATAGGGTCCCGCTGGTGCTGCTGGTCCTGCCGGCCCTCGTGGTGATGCTGGTCCTCCTGTAAGTCTTCGGGCTTTTGGCACTGACATTGTTATTTTTCATGAAGTTGTTGTTTCCTTTAAACCAAATCTTCCTCTTCACTTTTATTTTTAGGGCATGACTGGTTTCCCTGGTGCTGCTGGAAGAGTTGGTCCTCCTGGCCCTGCTGTAAGTAACTAATGAATAAGTTCTAAAGGGAGAGAGAAGTCAGAAGTTCCATTGGGTAGGGATAATCCTCATTTTTGTTGCAGGGACACAAATTCTAATTGCACTGGAATCACCTCAGATCCTTATGGGACTGGATGAGATAAGAAAAAGTCTCTGAATTGTTTAAACTCGCAGAGTGGGAGTTATGCATTTAGTTTGGGGTTTTTCTTTTTACAATCCATCAAGCACCCCTCTGCATCTTGAGGTGCCTAACCATTTGTAAAAATATGTTTCTTTTGCTTTTGTTCACAATGAGTAACTGCATAGCCATTGATTTTGAGTGGAATAAGAAGGTCATGTCCTATTTGAAAAAGAATGTTAAGGTTATCCAAGGTTTCTGAAGTATCTGCTGTTCCAGCCCCTGTCTCACGTAGGGCAACCTCTCATTGTGTTTAAGAATGTGATTCCCTGCTTCTTTATTCTTCAGCCAGAAAGTCTCATTTCAAATTGACATTTGTAGTTTTCTTTTCAAAGGTGTTTCCAACCTTTACCAAAAGGCACTTCTTTCCTTAGATCCCCTACATTTAAATATATTGCAAATCCCAGTAGCCAAAGCAAATAACCTTGTTGAATTGGATGAGGTTTTTTTCTCATAGATTTTATAGTTGCAATTAATGTCTCCAGAGCCAAATCAATCTCTTTCTACCAAATTTTGCCATATTCACCTGCACTGAGTACAAAAATCTCTCAATAGTCTCTCAGAAATAATTTTACTGATTCCAGCCATCAACAGCTAACAAAAGCAATAGAAGTTGCTGCTTTGGAACAGCTGACAAACTGTTTATTGTGAAACACAATTTTTGTACATGGACATAAAATGAGACTTACCTCTGTTCTCCCCAGTTAATGGGTTGTGATGTTATTGTGATGATATCATATCCATACTTGATCCTAGGGCATCACTGGCCCCCCTGGTCCTCCTGGCCCAGCTGGCAAAGATGGCGCTAGAGGTCTGCGTGGTGATGTTGGTCCAGTTGGCCGTACTGGTGAACAAGGTATTGCTGGCCCACCTGGTTTTGCTGGTGAGAAAGGCCCATCTGGGGAGGCTGGTGCTGCTGTAAGTTACTGAGTATCACATCTCATTAAAAATGTTTCTCTTCATGTAAATGTTATAGCTGCTAAGATACTTTTGGTATTTGTGAAGGGCTTTTCTCTTTTATCCACAAATTTAGCAAAGCTGCTAAGTAGAAGCTCCACTGAGACTTAAGAAATTGTTTATAGATGTATTTGACAAACATGCCCTAAAAAGTGAAACTGATCTCTGGGTCAGGTTTTTCTCTCCTTCTTTTCTTGTGGTGAGTTGCATCTTTCTCTGCAAGTAGCCCAAGTGAAAGCAACATGGCAAACTGCAGAAGAAATTGCAGCTTAGTCTGAGAAAGGGAAGCAGAGTCTCCTGCTCTGAAATTGAGCATCATGGATGGAAAAAGGAGGAACATGTGAACATCCATTTAGAACATTCTCAATTAATTTCTGCAGCAGAAACTCTAATTTGTGCAGATCACAAGGTTAAAGTAGTTTGACCTCAGGGTGGTTTAGAATTATGCAAATAAATAAATTAATTTTTAGTGTGTTCAAGCTTGCACACCCAGAATTACTGGCCTTTTTAAAGTCAAATATATTTCTGTCTTATAGAAGTATGCATTTGTGTGAATTACCACTCTTGTTTCTCAATAAAAAATTATAGAGATTTCTTCTGTGATCTGCAAAGTTGCAGCTAAGAATGAAATCTTCAGTGTCGTTGCCATACATGTATGTTAAAATTTTGAAAGTGACAACTGAAAATTTGCCCTTTAATGTCCAGTATAAAGCAATACATTTTCTAATATTTATGTTCTAATTTAATTTCAATTATGAAAAACATAACTGAACTAGTAGGCCTGACTGTAAGTTAGGATAATAATTTAGGGTAGTCTGTCAAGATGATTACTTATGCCAAGTTTAGGGCCACATATGCTCAAATTTCAAGGAAATGGAAAAGTTACTTATGTAAATAACCTGTACCTTTCAAATGGTCAGTAGACAGCTCAAAGGGGTGTTCGGAAATGTCAGATACCACCTAGATATCTAAAGCTGTCTCAGGATCAGACTCAGATGATCAGTCTCTTTGCTATGGAATCCCCTCACGTTGCCGTCTCCTCCATACTAAATACCCCAGTTTTCATGTATCACCCACTGTAACCAAATGGGAAGAGAAAAAGTGTGTGTATAGTGTTATCTAGAAACAGCATTTTCAATGGAAAACAGTTGAGGGGAGTATAACCAGCATTCCGTTGTTACAGACCTTTAGCTTTGGCTTTTAAAGTCTTATGGCTTGGTTACAACTTCCTCCATGCAGGACCTAGCACTGACACACATTGAGATCCTTGGGGAGCAGTTGGTACTGTTGTAGAGCAAAACAAATGAGAAATGTGGAGGTCCATAAAAACTGATGTTTCTCTGTTAATATGAATAATACTCTCTTCATGTCATAGGGTCCTCCTGGTATCCCAGGTCCTCAGGGTATTCTTGGTGCTCCTGGTATCCTTGGTCTGCCTGGATCTCGGGGAGAACGTGGTCTTCCGGGCATCTCTGGAGCAACAGTGAGTATATGACTAGTTAACTGCTTTAAATAGAAAGGCGTAAAGAAAAAAGTTGAGGTCTCCTCTTAAGGGAAACCAAGGAAAAGGAGATGTAGATTCCACTGTTTCCGTTGCTGCTACAGAGGATATGGACCTAACAGACTTAGAGCAGTGGAAGAAATTACTGCTTTCTGCAGACAAACAAGACTTGTGCCATTTTTGAATGGCATCAGAGGTTTCTGATAGAAGAGGTAGAAAATTAAGAATGAAGATAGTATTTGGTATAGTTAGATATGTTCCTTGTGTCCTGGATCTATTTCACTTCCAGAATTTATGGCAGAGAAATGTTTCTCTTAGATACAAACCAAAAGTTCTGTAAGACTGATTTGTGTTGTATTATAATGTCACATTTTGTTACCACTGTTCCTGTATTAGGGCGAACCTGGTCCTCTGGGTGTTTCTGGTCCTCCTGGTGCCCGTGGTCCCTCTGGTCCTGTGGGTTCTCCTGGTCCAAATGGTGCTCCTGGTGAAGCTGGTCGTGATGTAAGCTGTGTTTTATTTCCTCTTCAGGGTTGCTTTTCTTTCATGCTGAGCCAAAGACAAATACACAGAAGAGATGGATGCAACTGGAAGTTGTTCTGCTAGCAAACTTGTACCTTCCAGTGTCTTGAGGGAAAATTATAGCAGGATTCTAATAGACATGGATTCCTGCCCCCAACTAGGTGACCAATTCTTGAAGGCACAAGTTGTGACTGAAATACATCTTGGAGTAACTATCAGAATATTTTGACTTTTAACTTTTAACATCCAAGAAAGATGGAGTGGGAAAAAGATTACTTCATTGTTGGAGCTGGGAAAAATAGTACATCCCCGGGGATAAGGTTTTGGCTATAGAGAGGAATATATCAGGAAAGCTTACCAGCAATTTTTCTTAAGCATCACGTTGGATGCAATATACATATCTTGCAGGAAGTATAAAAATCTCAGTCACTTTTACTTGAGGGATCTGGTGATCCATGGTATTAAAGACAAAGTAGTTTTTAACTTAGGGCCCACTCAGAAGGCATATGAAGCACATTACACAAAATGTTGGAAGTCATTTACTGGACTTGTGCAACACTGAGCACTGTTTTGGAGTCCTAACAAAAAAGATACACTTTAACATTGTGCCTGAGCTACATAATGTTTCCCAATGTTCATTCCCTCACCGTAAAATGTAATGTTTGTAGCCTAAAAACACAGTGGAACAAACTTGCCTGTGTGTGGCAAGTACTGCTGAACTGCAGCAATCAGTGCAGGTTAAGACACAATGGAGGACTTGAGTCCTGTGCAGAAGGGGGAATGTGGGAGCACTGGAGTGGAACAAATTGCTTGCTCTAATGCCCTGCCTTATGGGTGATTACTTGGAGGACAGGGTCCCGCTCCCAGTTGTTCGTAGAGCAGCAAATAAACTTATCCATCCAATTTAACCATCCAAGTTAGTGGTTCACCTTGAAGAAGGGTATCCATACAGTGGCTATACATGACTTACACTATCAGAACACCTTACCTTGTCTCCTCTAAGGATAACTATATAAAGCTTACTCTGGCCCTTAGCAGGGAAGCTTGTTCGATAACCTGAAGCATTGTTAATACAGGACTGCTGAGAGTCACAGGATTTCAAAGAGATCAGAGAATAGTAATTTTATTTATAAGTATTAAAAAGAAATAAACTGTCAGTTCCGTGGGAATTTTCTGAAGGAAAAAGTTTGCTAGTGTACACAGTGTTGAACTGTAGTTCGTTGAGGTGAAATTAACATTCACAAAGGAAGCCATTTAAGCTTGTGAAGTACCACAACAAAGTAATTTAGCTGTGACTACTGCTGAAGGCTTTTTCTCGCCACTGGCATTTTACATCTAAAAAGTAGGTCTCAGTTTTACAAGATTGCAAGCTGGATAAAGACCACTATTGTCCTGACCTTTTCATTTAGAGAAATACAGCAAAACCCAGTAATTTTTTTCTGTACTGAACTTGTAAAACCTAAAATATTTGAAGACTGTATTATTTTTCTGAGGACATTAATATATCAAAGGGATTTGAGAGTGGCATCTATGAGTTTGCTATCTTTAAGATTTATGCTGTCCCATCTCAAAGTCTTCTTACTCTCATTGGGAGCAATTAGACTGGCACACAGTTCGATGTGAGATGAAGTTTATAGAATGTAATGCTTTTCATGGTATTTTGACAGGGCAATCCTGGAAATGATGGTCCTCCAGGCCGTGATGGTGCTCCTGGTTTCAAGGTAACTTTTCTTTTATTTCATAATCATGGAAGAAATATTCCAATATGTGTAAGTCAGTAGTAACACACTGTATCTCCCTTTGCATTCCTTTGTTCCCAGGGTGAGCGTGGTGCTCCTGGTAGCCCTGGTCCCAGTGGTGCTTTGGGTGCTCCTGGTCCTCATGGCCAAGTTGGTCCATCTGGAAAGCCTGGAAACCGTGGTGATCCTGTAAGTTGATGACACCTTAATTTTTTTGGTTAACACAGGGCTAACATTTGTCCATCGTATACATATTATACATCAAGCCCCTACAATATGTGGATAATCACTTTGCTTTCTGCAGAGGTGTGTTCAGCATGGAACCTTTATTAGGTAAAATATACAGCAGTGACATGCATTTTCTATTCCTGTTTCAGGGTCCTGCTGGCGCTGTCGGTCCTGCTGGTGCTTTTGGTCCAAGAGGTCTTGCTGTAAGTCTGATTTCTAAATACATTACCACATTGATGCAAGAAGAGGAAAAAATGCTTTATTAATAAGGACTCATGACTGTGCTCAAGAGTTGGGTCCAAAAAGTATTGTTGAAGGAGCTGTAAATATTTATAGACCCAGAATCTCAATCAGCATTGTCTCTTATGGGACCAGTCCTGAAGCTTTTGGGATTGATGCTCCTTCTGGGTGTGTTCACAAGGATGCACATATATGTATATATCAGGGGCAACCTATGGCATAATGCAGAATGCTTATGCTTAATTCTTGCTTTGACACTAGTATGTACTTGAAGCCTTCTGTTTTATTCCTCTGACACCTATATCCCTTCCTAGGGCCCACAAGGTCCACGTGGTGAGAAAGGTGAACCTGGTGATAAGGGGCCTAGAGGTCTGCCTGGCTTGAAGGGACACAATGGATTGCAGGGTCTTCCTGGTCTTGCTGTAAGTAAATGATTTTCAGTATTTTGAATATAAAGAGGAAAAAAAAGTGTAGAATTACATATGCACAACCCAGCAGGCTGATACCACTTACTCCACTCTGTATCATCTTTCAAAGGCTGTAAGATTCTCTTTAACACTCAATGCTCTTCGCATAAAATGGCAAATTTTGATACTGCCATTGATAGTTGGCTTTAGAACTGTGAGTACCATTAGTTGCCCTGAAACTCAACTGCATTTGACTAGCACAGAATTCAGAAAGCTCTGCCTTTGTTTTAATATTACTTCTTATTTTGACCAGAAATTGTAAAGCATTTATGTCGGAGAAAAGCAGAAGTAATTTGTAGATTTTCTTCCCTTTAAATTCTGGTATCTCCATTAGGAATTCTGACTTCTATTTTGAAGCCTTCTCTGAAAATCTGAAGAAACAATATAGAGATTTCTATAGGTTATCCCCTTAAATACTTCTTTATGCTCTCTCTCCTCCCTCCCCAAAACAGTTGTTTTATACCCCAGCTCCACTAATAAATACCATTAGCCCTAGATTCCCATTCTCTGAGCCCGAATACACATGCTGACTATAGGTCCCTCTTGAATCATGCTAATACAAATGTGTGCCACTGGATTTTTTTAATGACTATGCTTGTATCTTTCCCAATAGGGCCAACATGGTGATCAAGGTCCTCCTGGTAACAACGGCCCTGCTGGCCCAAGGGTATGTGAACTTAAGAATATATTCAAATAACTCTCCTGTTCCTTTCGTGCAATATATATGTACACTCCCATTTATATGAGTCTCTATTCGTAGTGTTTTCTACTGTCATTAAACTGTTCGAGTTTCTTTTCAGGGTCCACCTGGTCCTTCTGGTCCTCCTGGTAAAGATGGTCGCAATGGTCTCCCTGGACCTATTGGCCCTGCTGGTGTGCGTGGCTCTCATGGTAGCCAAGGTCCTGCTGTGAGTACAATTTATTTTTTGTTGCTTTAACGCATTTGTGTCACAGTTACAAGAAAATCACTTCAAAAGCCTAGCAGTTTAGGAAAAGATGTGGGCTTATTTATTAAAAGAAAAAAAGCTTCCAAATGTCTGTTATTTAACATTAAACATTTCCCTGATAGACCTAAACCTAAAGTCCTTGTTCATTCCTTATGGCCAGACAGCAAATAGACAGAGAAGATGTGGTGGTCCTACACTGTGCACCTCCTACTGCTTGAGCCCATAGTAGTCACCACAGGGCAGATCCATCTGTGCTGCCTCAGATTAGAGCTGAGGGTGCTAGGAGTTAAGTAGAACTATGCATGTGTGGAAGCATTTAATTGACAGAACCACAGATCTGATTGAATGCTTCTTTTCTTTTGCTTTTGAAAAACTTTAGGGTCCTCCTGGTCCTCCTGGTCCCCCTGGTCCCCCTGGTCCCAACGGTGGTGGATACGAAGTTGGCTATGATGCAGAATACTACCGGGCTGATCAGCCTTCTCTCAGACCCAAGGATTACGAAGTTGATGCCACTCTGAAAACATTGAACAACCAAATTGAGACCCTGCTGACCCCCGAAGGCTCCAGAAAGAACCCAGCTCGCACCTGCCGTGACCTACGACTTAGCCACCCAGAATGGAGCAGCGGTATGTTTGTTAGTGCCAGTATACATTTGCCCTTTCTGGCTCAGGCAGTACTTCCAGCTCATTAGCTTTCTCTGATGAATGGTATCCTTGGCCACCCAGTGAAGATACTAAATGACCAATGAAGAAGTTCTTTCTGCCTCCACTGAAAACAGATACAAGGACATTCTGAAAAGCCCTTTATAGCTATGGTTGTGCTATTATTGCAATATTTTTTCAAAATGACACAAAATATTTAACCCTAGCTTTGAAATACAGTTTCTTATATGTTAACAATCTAAAATATACATTTATCCCAGTTATCACCTTAATATTGTATCTAGTTGTGATATTTATGACCTTTCTCTGAGTTCCTACATCAAACAAGTGAATATAAACTGAATACAAATGCTAGGCTGAGTGAACTATTCGCATTTCTTTCCCCAATGGCAGGCTTCTACTGGATTGATCCTAACCAAGGCTGCTCCGCAGATGCCATTAGAGCATACTGTGACTTTGCCACTGGTGAGACTTGCATCCATGCCAACCCTGACAATATTCCCGCTAAGAATTGGTATGTCAACAAGAATCCCAAGGACAAGAAGCACGTATGGTTTGGTGAAACTATCAATGGTGGCAGCCAGGTAAGTGATGTATGGGAGGAGGATTGTTTCCTACAGCACTGGCTGAAGAATTCCCAGTTCACTGGCTCTCAGCGAGCAAACACATACATAAAACGCTCTTAGAGGAGAAATATGAAAAAGGGAACTCTTTTTTTTATCTCGGGGGAACAGAGCTCCAGCTCTGGTTTCTATCACAATTTGCTGAAAGGATTTCTCGGTGGTGTTCTAATTTTTCTTGGTGTCTGCAAATGATCAATTCAGCATGACTAATGGCTATTGCTAAGGGACGCCTGGGCTGGAATATGGTACCTTAGTGTAGACACAGTCCGGAAACTGTCTGAAAAAGTAAGAAAAACATCTTTGCTTATTCTTTTAATTGAGATTTTTTTACATATGACACTGTTCCTGGAAAGATATTTACATTACACATCACAGATCCTGAATGTATGCCATTGTAACATGCAGAATTGCCAGAAATAAATCTACTTGCGCATTAGACACTGTACCAGCCAAGTGCAAATAAACCACTTTTGTACAGTTAAGGAGATCTAATTACATAATTCTTAAATGAAATTATGATGAAAGCACAGTGTCCAAGATCTTTAATATAAGAATATAAGATTGATCACACTGGGTCAGAACAAGGGTCCAGGGTAGTCTAGGGTCCTGTTTCTTACAGTGGCTAAAAGTAGATGCTGTAAATGAATATAAGAATGAAGTAAAGATTTGTAATATCTACAGGCAGCATTCTATTAGACTAAAAAAAACAATTCAGGCTTTTCTTGACAGGCATTGTTTCTGTATATCTTTGGAAACAATAGATTTCTCTTCCTTGAATTTGTCTGATCTTGTCTTTGACTCCACATAAACTATTAACACCCCATATTGGAACAGACTTCGACAATTTAACTGCATCCACTCATGTTTAGTTTTCAACCCAGCTCCTACTAATTTGATTTGATGCCCTTTAGTTGCAATAGACAAGTGATTGCAGACTTGTGTGATTTTTTTTTTTCTTTTTAATATTCCTAGAGCAAATATCACATACTTCCATTACAAACATCCACCGTTCCCCAGCAATACAATTGATTGGGATCCTTTCTGTTTTTCAGTTTGAATACAATGATGAAGGAGTCACCTCAAAGGATATGGCCACCCAACTTGCTTTCATGCGTCTGCTGGCCAACCATGCCTCCCAGAACATCACCTACCACTGCAAGAACAGCATTGCCTACATGGATGAGGAAACTGGCAACCTTAAAAAGGCTGTTATACTGCAGGGATCCAACGATGTGGAACTACGAGCTGAAGGCAACAGCAGATTCACTTTCAGTGTTCTTGAGGATGGCTGCTCTGTAAGTAATGCAGAAACCATGGGCACCATGATTGCCCATGCTTAAGCACATGATTAAGGACAGAGTTGTGCTTCGATTCAGAATTAGATTACCAGTCAGACCAGCAAAATTTTATGCAGTGAAGATAAACAGCCTACAAAACCAAGGACTGGGGTACAAACAAAGCCTACCTTGTACCGTGCAGTGTGGCAAAAAAGAAAAAGCTTTTCAGAGGGACCAGACCGAAATTCTGTATAAGCTGAAAACGAGAAAATTGTGCACAAGCTGTAGGAGGGGCAGGATCTTTAAGTCTTGAAAAACTCAGGCAGGGTTCTCTGAGGATTTAACATCAGTGTGATTAATATAGTAGTTTATGTAGATCATCACACGTATGACTTCAGAAGATTAAAGTAGATATTTTCTCTGTGTCAGAGATCTAAAGAGTTGGATATGGGTATCTGATTTGCAAACAATGGCAAATTTATTATTTTATTAATAATTAATATTAAATTATTTCAGAAATTATCCATTCAGGTAAAACAATTCTCTCAGTACTATGAACAATGCAGTAACAATTATAATGAATCTTCTCTTGCAGAGAAAGAACAATGAATGGGGCAAAACGATCATTGAATACAGAACAAACAAGCCATCTCGCTTGCCCATCCTTGACATTGCACCTTTGGATATTGGTGGCGCTGACCAAGAATTCGGTTTGGACATTGGCCCAGTCTGTTTCAAATGAATGAACTAAAATTAACTTAAAGCCTCTCCCAAATTATTCTCTTGTCATTTCTTTTTATAATGAAAGCTGACTCCTTCCATTTCTTCTGTTCATCTACTTGCTTAAACTCTGGGCGAAAGAGAAGGAGAAGAATTGATTGGAGCATTGTGCAATGAAATTTAATACAGCCCCAAAAGGACTTGGAAGTCTTTCAAGATTTAACACCTTGTTTTGGGAAATGTCAACCTCTGTAAAGAAAAAAAAACCAAAATAAAAAATCATGAAAGTTTGCACCACTTGTGGCCTTTGAATATCTTCCACAGAGGAAGTTTAAAACCACGACTTCCAAAGGTTTAAACTACCTCATACACTAAATCAAGTGTGATCCACATCTGTTGTAGGTACTTCTCCATATGATCTGAGGTACTTTCAGTTCCACTCAAAATACAGTGGTGCTAATTGCATTACTACATGGTATCTTTCCAATACTTGAACTTTGATGGTGCTAGTAGCATTTGAAGTATCACTTCTCTGTTTCTTTGAAGTCTTTCTCAAAACTTAGAATGTCCTGTCTCACCCGCAGCTTAAGCATGTGGATCACTTTTCCTCATCTTTGTCCTCTTCCTCCAAAATCAGGTGCTCCTGCTTTCAAATCTCATTTCCATCTTCTACAATGGGTAAAAAAAAAATCATCATTTCTCAAAAAAAGAAAGAAAATGTATTTTGTATATGTGAGATGTTTAAATAAATTGTGAAAAAATGAAATAAAGCATGTCCAGTGTTCCAAAAGAAACTATTTAATGAGTTAAGTTACTTGCTTAGATGCATTGGCAGATATTCATACCCAAAATTTACAACACGTTTGCATTACTGCAACTAGAGCATTCGCTTAGAGCATTTGAAGTCTGCCTACAACCATCTTATGCGTGCAATTGTCTACTCAGCTCTTCCTTTCACCACCACCTTTTGAAAAGCCCACCAGACACTCAGTAACTCTGTGCTCAGTAACTCATTATAATATGAGAAGTTCAAAAGCAGAAATAATTCCTTCCTTTTTTCCAAATGCTAAGCAGATTAATGGCCGAATGAAGGAAAATGAGGCTTCTGTCTTATGCCTGAAGACAGAAAGCTCCTTGGTGTTGAGAGAGCTGTGCTGGCTGATGCTGTGCTGTAATCAGCAGAACTGTGCTGTGTGCTTTTGAAATGACTGGCAAGGAATGGCAAGGAATCTCTAAATTTAGTTGTCTTGTCAGAAATCAGGGTTTGTAGGCCCTTATAGTTCACTCAGTTCTCTATGAGACACAGAACTATCTACTGTTGCTAACCTTAATGATTTACTATAGCAAAAAACACCATGAGAAGCAAAGACTGTTCTTATCTGAGGCCTTTTAAGAGACTGCTATCATACAGTGCCTTTCTGAAAACCTTAAATGAACTGTGGTTCCAACAACAGCCACATTTTTGGAATTGGGAAGGCGCTTGGGAGAACACACAAACGACTACGAGGACAACAGCAAAAGCAGGTAAGGGGAGAGGTGAGACAGGCTCAGTCAGCCGGAACCCCCAAAGGGAAGCATGAAGAAAATACCCAGAAGAAGGTCCCTGTAACCTGAAGAAAGCACCACTCCAAAGGCTAGCAGCTGGGAGCCTGAAGGCAGCTCCAAACAGTGCAAGGAGGAATAAGCACTAAAAACTGTTTCTGATGAATGTTTTTCATTCTTGCTTGCAATGAATTGATGAAGGAAAAAAGGGCAAATATCAAAATGTGGCCCTAGGGGTGCTGGGTGCCCACAGCTGCGTGCTGAATTAGTAAAAGGGGAAGTGCCCACAGCTGTGGCCTGAATGAACAGAGGGGGAATTGCCACAATAAACCACAGCCCATTTCTTCTTAAGTGAGTAAAACATGCTGCAGGTAAACACCCACATCTATTCTTTGGACCATGATGATTCTTAAAGTGTTAGTATTTCGATCATTGTCTTAGAATTTCAAAATAAAATTTCTGTTGTTGTTGTAAAAAGAAAATAATTAAATGCTTTAAAATGGTAAGTTTCTTTTCTCACATAGATTATCTACATGCCAGGAAATTCCTACTAGCACTGAAAAGGTAAAATTACATCCCTCAGTCTATGTAATCCACTGGATATATGCAAAGCTTATTGCTAGGACTAGGAGGTAGACTGTTGCTGCCTGGGAAGGAAAAAAAAAACCTCACAGTTAAAGTAGCACTTGAGGTTTAGAAACAAAACTATGAAGGGCAAATGCTGTCTCTTTTGTCATCTTCCAATTTCTCCTTTGCTCCCATGATCTATTGCACAGCATGTCCTGCTAGGCAGAGAACGCTTCCTTTCTACCAGCCCATTGGTAACATCAAACTTCTGTGTTTTCACACCTTTGCCACAAAAGTGGGCTCATTTGGAAATTAAACCGGAAAAAATACATACCACCTAGCTCACAGCTTCTAGCCTCATTATCACCAAGACGATACTCAGCTTGGCTGGCAGGTTTTTCAGCTCATCAGAACTTACAGCCCAATCAAGCGTTTTGCTTATGCTATGCACAATATTGAAGAAACTGTGTTTCCCCTCAAGGACCATAGCTGAAAATAAGTGAGATGAACTGCAGGCAGGGCAGGGAGCCTTCATATTGTCTAATTTCAGGAATATAAAACGAGTAAACTTCTGGTGAAGTGAGCTTAATCCTCTTTGGGAGTGGTCTGCCTCCCTATAAGGATTATCTCTGGAGAATTTAATTATAAGCAAGTATGCATCACCAGTAATGCAGCTAGACCGTTAGCATAAAATGATAGAGTTAAAATAGATTAAAGTTTGTCTTCGGAACAAGAAAGAAACCTGGAAGGAAAGGAAAATAGCTGGAGCAATTAAATGAAAGATAAAGTTTGCAGCAAGGCCTGGCTGTACTGTGTGGGAACAGAATGGCTGAAGAAGCTGCATAAGGCTGGGGAGGAAGATGGAGGCAGCACCGACGTACATGGTGCTCAGCTGTGGTGCCATTGTGTAAATTAAAGCACTGCAGCATTCGGACCATTTTCCTCCCTGGGCTCTGTGGGACCGATCACCCACTTGTGGTGGAGATCAGTAAGTGTGTCCTGTCCGTCAGGCCACGTCCCCAGGAGATGAACAGCGATTAAAAGGCTCCTGTCAGTAGGTGCTTCAGATGGCATCTAAGCTGAAGCCTGAAGTCTCATGGGCAAATATTCCTTACTGTATCCACAAATCTTACTACAAAGTCATCAGAAGTGTTTAAAGTGCCTCCATGCATATTAACTGGGCTTGCTACGTAGCCCTTGATACCTGAATTTTACTAGTTGTGACAGAAAGCAGCTCTTGGAGCTGGTTTGCACCTTTATTCGCATGTATTTGCATGAGCACAGCTCCCTCCCAGTCAGCCTGTGGCCCCAGTACGCAGGGGAATCATTTGGATAAAATGGGAATGAAACAAAACAGCAGTTGCCAGGGGGTGATGAATTCAGTCTCCCCTTTCCTTGCCCCTCGGAGCGTAACTTGCCCTCCTGGGCCCAGTGTCAGGCTGATCTGTGCCGTTTCCCATCTCAGCAGGCCCAGCCGGCAGCACGCTGGGCTCCCTGTCGCACGTGCCTTTGCAGGAACGTGGTGTAAGTAGGTGAAAAATACAGGTAACAAGAACACAGTAAATTCAACTAAGGTAGAGTGAAAAGAAACTTAAAAACCTGGAAAGCTGTTGTAGAAGGGATGGCTGTAACGGTGCAGGCTGCTTCACTGGGAAGGGAATCACAGGCCACTGACAATTATCTTCAAGATCTCTGTTTATCAGTTTAAAATATGAATACTGTGCCAATAGACAAATTTCCTTTAATACGAGTAAGGGACAAAACAACATTAGCAGATTAACAGATCCACATTTCCACCACGCAGCTTTAAATTGCAGCTTTTGATGTGACTTTTGATTAGCTTCGCTGTCAAGCTTAGTGGTTTCAGACAGGATCTCTTAGAAGCTGCTTTTCTACCACCCACTTGATGCAGTGTTTTAGAGTCTTAGAATAATGTATACCAATTTCAAACAGTGAGATAATAGCAAGTTCAGATAAAGAAATTCTTAGACACGCTACCAGAAGTAATCTCTAATTCATCTAGCTTTACTCAGGCTTCGTTCCGAGCTCATTAAAATACCACTGATTTTCTGTATTGCTCCCCCATAAATCTCAGATGCAAAATTAATGCAATCTATGGTGGATAAACCAAGATCTTCCACAGAAACGACTGTATGTCCATATTCTTAGGCTGGAGTAAATTTGTCCTTTCCTGGACAATAAGTGATTGAATACAGGTGTCACATGAGCAAAATTTCCTGAACATGATACCATGCTTAAGTATACTTTCCACCTGCTCGTGAAATGATGGTTATTAAGCCAAATATAAGTATCAAAGCAAACAAATATCACCTTTGAAGGTCATTTTGAACACAAGCATTTGAAATATGTATAATTCATTCCAATAATTATTGTCAACACCATCTTAAAAACACATATGTATTTTATTTTCTCTTACTGCTTTCAAGCTGCCAGAATTGGTTCTTTGGGTGAAATGAATCGAGTTTTCCCAAACGCCAACTCTTAAAGAGCCTTAGTGGAACAGCAAGAGCAGTTCTCCACCATTTCCACATGCATAGTGCACCCCCTATTGACTCAGACGCTAATTACCAGACCCTGAAGAGTATTTTTCTATTTTTTTTTTCTGAATTCACCAGCATGGTTACTATCCAAATCTTCTGAGCTGCCTGTGGCCAAGAATATCCCAAGGGCTATTTTTGCAAAATATCAGCATCACAACTCATCCTAAAACCATATTAGCTTATCAGAAGAACACCTATCCAAACCAGGAAAGCTCCTGGTAGCAAACTGCAGCCTCACTCAGGGTATAAAAGACTCAAGACAATAATAATTTAGTCTTTTGGTTGCCATGGTCTATGAATCCAAAACAGTGGATGCAAATTCATCTGATTAATAGCTCCCCAATGAAGCAAATGTTTGTTAACATGCTGCCTGTAACTCGCCTGTCAGCCTCCTGCAAACCCCTCTGTGCAAAGGCACTGCTGTTACGTGGACTTCTGTTGGTTTAGGTGACCAGCACATTTGGTAGCGACCTGGAACAGGTCAGAGGAGCAAAAAGAATGTCATTTACAGAGGAACTGCAGAACTGGGCTCCTTCTCTTCCATAATATTGCTCTGAGATTTCAAAGGACAGAGGTGGCAGAAAGGGAGTTGAGGATGGCATCTCACAGGCGTCTCTTTCTTCCTCTCTATCTTCCTAAGAAACTGCTAGGTGCTCACTCGGCCCCCACAGTCAGGGCCTTGGCCTCCCGAGCATACCCTGTGTTTTCAGACAAGAAAATCGATTGGAGAAGTAGAACATTTATACGCCCCTCCTTCTAAACAATCCATTGACACTGGAATCACTCTGGACTATTTAATTTTCTCTCAATCCAGGGTGAGGTTTCAACTTTTCCCTCCTGTTGTCTGCTTGCACTTCTGGAAAGGTTAAAAGTTATTTTTGCAAGGCAAAGGCAGCCTTGTCCCAAGGCAGAAGTGGAAGCCATTAACAATTGCACCCGTGCTTGAGTAAACTACTCACAACCCATGAAATTAACCTCCAGACCTCACAGTGGGACTTGAGCATCGACAATTATGCTTTACACAGATATATTACAGGGTTAACATGAGGTTCCCAACAGGGAAAAATGGTAGCGAACCAGTCTGAGGTGAGAATGGGTTTGGATGCCCTCTCACCACTGATGGAGGGTGAAATATCCTCCACAAATTGCCACAGTAGAAGTCAACTGACAGGGTTATTTTGGAAATGCCAGTGTTCCAAGACTCTTACACACCAGCTGTAGCATTTACTGGGTGTATGATATGAGGAAACTCTGCATCAAGTTCCTGAAGCATTACCTCCACCAGAATGTCTTTCCTCCATATTGCGGAGTGAAAGTAGGGGAGCATCAGGCCCTGACTTACTGTTGGCAAAGACAGGCAACGGCACCCACCTCCTATTTCTACCATCATGCATCTGTTAGTCCCTGCTCCCGATTCCCAGTAAATTATCTACACAGTGCCTAGAATGTGTCAAGAAGAGTTACCCATACAGAGCCTTCCTTAATTTAGGCAAAATGCTTTTCTATGCAAAATTGTTTCTAGTTGATAGCCTTTTTTACCTTCTCCTTATTTTTTATCTTTCAGCATTTAGCAGGGAGTAAGACTAACTCTTATTCCTCCACTGAAAAGGACATCCATGGCTATCATTACTCTCCCTATCTCTACACCATGTTTGGCTTACCACAGTCATCAGACATTTCGATTCCTATAGAAGCTGCACATACCTGAAACAATCGGTTCCCCAGACTCTGCAATAAAATCCAAAGGATCTCTGCTTATTCTGTTGGTTAAGCCCCTCAGTGCAAGTGTTTTTAAAGCAGAGGCAAAAACATCACATCAAAGACATAGATGCACGTGCCTGTCATTAGAGCAATTATTAAAGTGTGCCATGCACAGGAGTTTCAGAGCTAGAAGCAAACACTAACAGCCATCCTGTGGATTCCAAATCCTAAGTCTTTACACAAAACTTCTGCAAATGGCACAACTGCTCAGCTAGCTGTTAATTCCTAAATGACAAATCTTTGCTCAGCCTGAGGCGCACAGCAGCCCGTGTTGGCATTCTGTACATACACGTTTACATTTCATCATCATAAAATTACACAGACCCATTAGCGCTCACGGCCACCCAGCAGAGCACCATATAGACAATCAGATAGGACAGAACAATGAGTAGCCTAAGGAACAGTCTCTGATGTTCTGCTTAAAGTAAACTACTTCTGTGCATTTGCATCTTTAAATAATGATCCATGGAAATAATTTAGCCTCTTAATCCATTGCTGATTCTTCAGCAAACTAGTGTTTTAATGAGCCTGAAGGCTCACGGAGAAATTGTTTTCCAAAGTTTCAGAGAATGGTTTCGGTTGGAAGGGACCTGGAAGGTAAGGCAGTTCCAACCCCCCTGCCGTGGGCAGAGGAAAGGGCAGCACCCGTCCCTGGGTGGGCTTGAACCACCAACCTTTCGGTTAACAGCCGAACGCGCTAACCCATTGCGCCACAGAGACTCCCTACTTACAACGATCCTTGTAATAAAAAATAATTTTCCTTCCTCAAATAAAGTTGCCTTCCTAAAAACATCATTTCCAAGTAGCAGAGATACTCTGCGTTAAATCCTACTATATTCTGGCATCTTTCAAGCTGAAAAAACCCTTACAGTACAATCACAGAATCACAGAACGGCAAAGGTTGGAAGGAACCTCAGGAGATCACCTAGTCCAACTCCCCTGCTAAAGCAGGTTCTCCTAGAGCAGGTTGCACAGAACATCGTCCAGGCAGGCTTGGAATACCTCCAGAGAAGGAGACTCCACAACCCCCCTGGGCAGCCTCTTCCAGTGCTCTGTCACCCTCAAAGTCAATACGTTCTTCCTCATATTCAACTGAAACCTCTTATGCTTCAGTTTGTGCCCATGGCCCCTTGTCCTGTCGCTGGGCACCACTGACGAGAGTCTCGCTCCGTGCCCGTGACACCCACCCTTAAGATACTTTGTATGTGTTGATGAGATCCCCTGTCAGTCTTCTCTTCTCCAGGCTAAAATGTTTTGTTGTAGCGGGTTATTTCATCGAGGATCTAAGTAACTCTGTGTTCAAATGCAAAACCTACTCAACGGGACCCTGCAACTTCCAGGGAGAAATTACACTGGAAAATAAATAAGATGATTGCTCTCATTGGAGAAATTCTGTTGGCGGGCAGGTTCTCCCTAGGAGCAGTGAGAAAAGAGCCCTCCTCCAAAGCCCTCATCTCTCACTGTCAAAAGCAACAGATAGGGATATTTTCCTCCCGGACCTCAGTCAAGCATGCCCGGTTCCACCAAGTTACAAACTCATTTGAAGAAGCTGGGGAAATGAGCACGACTCTAAAGACCCAGAGTTATGTTAAGTTCAGCAAGAATCGACCTTCTGGAGATGGCTCTATGAAAACTGACTTCTTCCATTTCTAATGCAGCTTAGAGACAGACTGCAAATACTTCATTTCATATAATTCCTGCAACTTTTGGAACTGGCTGGGCCTGGTCCCCTGATTGTCCTCCATATGCCTGGTAGAAACAAACACTAACAGCCATCCCGCAGATCCAACTCACCGGGCTGTTACACAAAACTTCTGCAAATGGCACAACAGCTCAGCTAGATGTTAATTCCTAAATGACAAATCTTTGCTCAGCCTGAGGTGCAAAGCAGCCCGTGTTGGCATTCTGTACATACACGTTTACATTTCATCATCATAAAATTACACAGACCCATCAGCGCTCACGGCCACCCAGCAGAGCACCATATAGACAATCAGATAGGACAGAACAATGAGTAGCCTAAGGAACAGTCTCTGATGTTCTGCTTAAAGTAAACTACTTCTGTGCATTTGCATCTTTAAATAATGATCCATGGAAATAATTTAGCCCCTTAATCCATTGCTGATTCTTCAGCAAACTAGTGTCTTAATGAACCTAAAGGCTAACGGAGAAATTGTTTTCCAAAGTTTCAGAGAATGGTTTAGGTTGGAAGGGACCTGGAAGGTAAGGCAGTTCCAACCCCTCTGCCGTGGGCAGAGGAAAGGGCAGCACCCGTCCCTGGGTGGGCTTGAACCACCAACCTTTCGGTTAACAGCCGAACGCGCTAACCCATTGCGCCACAGAGACTCCCTACTTACAACGATCCTTGTAATAAAAAATAATTTTCCTTCCTCAAATAAAGTTGCCTTCCTAAAAACATCATTTCCAAGTAGCAGAGATACTCTGCGTTCCTACTATATCCGGGCATCTTTGAAGCTGAAAAAAAAAACCCTTACAATACAATGTTTCATGATAGTAGGTTATTTCATCGAGGATCTAAGTAACTCTGTGTTCAAATGCAAAAGCTACTCAACGGGACCCTGCAACTTCCAGGGAGAAATTACACTGGAAAATAAATAAGACGATTGCTCTCATTGGAGAAATTCTGTTGGCGGGCAGGTTCTCCCTAGGAGCAGTGAGAAAAGAGCCCTCCTCCAAAGCCCTCATCTCTCACTGTCAAAAGCAACAGATAGGGATATTTTCCTCCCGGACCTCAGTCAAGCATGCCCGGTTCCACCAAGTTACAAACTCATTTGAAGAAGCTGGGGAAATGAGCACGACTCTAAAGACCCAGAGTTATGTTAAGTTCAGCAAGAATCGACCTTCTGGAGATGGCTCTATGAAAACTGACTTCTTCCATTTCTAATGCAGCTTAGAGACAGACTGCAAATACTTTATTTCACACAGCTCCCGCAACTTTTGAAACTATTGTTTTAGTTAGTGGTCTCCAATTTGTTGAATAACTAAAGAGTTAAGCTTAAGAATTCCTTCCCTGTGCAGGACAAGCTGGTGGCTTGTGCCTACAGGTGAGAACATCCTTGGCTGGCTCCATCCCCCGTGCCTGCTCTCTTTGCCGGGTGAGAGGAACTAATGTTTCCGCTCCCTCCTCCTGCACTGGGATGCCCCCAGCTCCTTTGGGAGTATGAACTCTTTGTCTCTCCTGCAGATGCAGGAATTACATTTGTACCCCTTACGCCCTGCCAAAGGTTAACCATTAACTATGCATTTTGACAGGCATGTCCAATACTGTTTCCAAGACCTTGCTCACGTTTAAGCCGGTGTTTCTCCGGCCCTGCATACAACGATATTACCATCTCCGCAGCCTTTACTGTTTTCTGTACATCAGGATCTCCCTGATCTCTTCTTTGCAATAGGACTTGGGTATCCAGTCCAGCTGTTCATAAAATTATGGGCTGCGGATTGACCATTGGATTAACCGAGTTTCTCTCTCACCTTCTTTCTTGGTCCATATCAACGTTCTCTGCTTCTCCTTATCTTCTGCTTCAGCAGCTTAGGCTATAAACCTGGTCTCTATCTTAATCCTACATAAATACCGCAGAAATTTCATATGCAACAACTCAGTAGCTGTTTTCTGTGCGCTTTGCCTAAACAGCTCCTTCACCTCTTTGCCACAAACGGAGCAGAGCACTGTTCAAACGCAATATGAAGAACAATTGCATCGATTCCTATGGATGCCCTCATCTGTTTCTTAGCGTAGTTACAGAGTTTGATAGATATTCCAGTTAAACTCATAGCCATTTACTGTCTGAAGCTCTGAAATTTATGATAGCTTGATCTTCTAAAAAATAACAATTTTAAACGTGTTATCTGATATGATCTGGATCTACTCTGTTGAAAAACAACCGGGATTTCTTGTCCATTTTCAAGTTGCTTTGCACTCTTCCTCCACCTTGAGGGCTTAGAGCAGGAGGTGTTCTTAAGACCGCTGCCTGCTTTGTAGAGTGCAAGCAGTCTATCAAACGCTGACAAGACCAAAGATCTCTTCTGGTTTTATTAGCTGCTCTTTTGCAGCTAGATGAAGGCCAGCATTTCTCCCTGGCTACTGGCTCACCTCTTTATCACCAACTGTCTGCGTCCTGCTCCCAATCCCATGCTATGCCAGGGTTTTTGCCTTCAGCTTTGAAAACTGCATTTTGATTGCCTCTTTCCTTGCATTTAGATCCTTATGCTCCAGCACTGTAGAAAGGAAGAGATCTCAAAAAGATTAAATTCTTGCACATACCACGAAAACAGGCAGCTGGGCAGCGGAGAGAGAGCCCTACCAGTTTTCCCTGCGAGAGAAGTGCTGGAGCAAAGATTATCAACAAGAGAGAGCTGCTGAAGGCTATGGGCTTCAGTAGTTTGACTGCATATGGATTTGTTCTGATTTTAGGCTTGAGAGAGAGCCATATTCTGTTGGTTAAGCCCCTCAGTGCAAGTGTTTTTAAAGCATAAGCAAAAACATCACATCAAAGACATCAGGCTAGGGATCTTTTAAGTAAGCTGGACACCCACAAATCCATGGGTCCCGATGGAATGCACCTGTGAGTGCTGAAGGAACTGGCAGACATTGCTGAGCCATTCTCCATCATCTACGAAAGGTCCTGGAGAACAGGAGAGGTGCCTGAGGACTGGAAGATAGCCTATGTCACTCCAGTCTTCAAAAAGGGCAAGAAGAAGGACCCAGAGAACTAGAGGCCAGTTAAGTCTCACCTCCGTCCCTGGAAAGGTGATGGAACAACTCATTCTGGGTGTCCTCTCCAAGCAAGTAGAGGAAAAGAAGATCATCAGGAGTACCCAGCACGGATTCACCAAGGGGAAATCATGCCTGACCAATCTGATAGCCGGCTGGGTAGACGAGGGGAGAGCAGTGGATGTTGTCTACCTTGACTTCAGCAAGGCTTTTGATACTGTCTCCTGTAACGTCCTCATAGGGAAGCTCAGGAAGTGTGGATTGGATGAGTGGACAGTGAGGTGGATTGGGAACTGGCTGAACAACAGGGCTCAGAGGGTTCTGATCGGTGGGGCAGAGTCCAGTTGGAGG
>NW_009258383.1:4160792-4161055 GCF_000687185.1 Egretta garzetta
CGAACCCCATGCACCAGTACAGGCTGGGGGATGACCTGCTGGAAAGCAGCTCTGCCGATAGGGACCTGGGAGTCCCATTGGATGACAAACTGACCATGAGCCAGCAGTGTGCCCTTGTTGCCAAGAAAGCCAATGGGATCCTGGGGTGCATTAAGAGGAGTGTGGCCAGCAGGTCGAGGGAGGCTCTCCTCCTGCTCTATTCTGCCCCAGTGAGACCCCACCTGGAGTACTGTGTCCAGTTCTGGGCTCCCCAGTTCAAGAAA
>NW_009258383.1:4161288-4164033 GCF_000687185.1 Egretta garzetta
ATGGGTAAAAACTGAAACATAAGAGGTTTCAGTTGAATATGAGGAAGAACGTATTGACTTTGAGGGTGACAGAGCACTGGAAGAGGCTGCCCAGGGGGGTTGTGGAGTCTCCTTCTCTGGAGATTTTCAAAGCCTGCCTGGATGATGTTACGTGTAACATGCTCTAGGAGAACCTGCTTCAGCAGGGGGGTTGGACTAGGTGATCTCCTGAGGTTCCTTCCAACCCTTGCCATTCTGTGATTCTGTGAAAGACTTAGATGCATGTGCCTGTCACTGGAGCAATTATTAAAGTGTGCGATGCATAAGAGATTCAAAGCTAGAAGCAAACACTAGGAGCTGTCCCGCAGATTCCAACTCACCGGGTTTTTGCACAAAACTTCTGCAAATGGCACAACTGCTCAGCTAGCTGTTAATTCCTAAATGACAAATCTTTGCTCAGCCTGAGGTGCAAAGCAGCCCGTGTTGGCATTCTGTACATACACCTTTACATTTCATCATCATAAAATTACACAGACCCATCAGCGCTCACGGCCACCCAGCAGAGCACCATATAGACAATCAGATAGGACAGAACAATGAGTAGCCTAAGGAACAGTCTCTGATGTTCTGCTTAAAGTAAACTACTTCTGTGCATTTGCATCTTTAAATAATGATCCATGGAAATAATTTAGCCCCTTAATCCATTGCTGATTCTTCAGCAAACTAGTGTCTTAATGAACCTAAAGGCTAACGGAGAAATTGTTTTCCAAAGTTTCAGAGAATGGTTTAGGTTGGAAGGGACCTGGAAGGTAAGGCAGTTCCAACCCCTCTGCCGTGGGCAGAGGAAAGGGCAGCACCCGTCCCTGGGTGGGCTTGAACCACCAACCTTTCGGTTAACAGCCGAACGCGCTAACCCATTGCGCCACAGAGACTCCCTACTTACAACGATCCTTGTAATAAAAAATAATTTTCCTTCCTCAAATAAAGTTGCCTTCCTAAAAACATCATTTCCAAGTAGCAGAGATACTCTGCGTTAAATCCTACTATATTCTGGCATCTTTCAAGCTGAAAAAACCCTTACAGTACAATCACAGAATCACAGAACGGCAAAGGTTGGAAGGAACCTCAGGAGATCACCTAGTCCAACTCCCCTGCTAAAGCAGGTTCTCCTAGAGCAGGTTGCACAGAACATCGTCCAGGCAGGCTTGGAATACCTCCAGAGAAGGAGACTCCACAACCCCCCTGGGCAGCCTCTTCCAGTGCTCTGTCACCCTCAAAGTCAATACGTTCTTCCTCATATTCAACTGAAACCTCTTATGCTTCAGTTTGTGCCCATGGCCCCTTGTCCTGTCGCTGGGCACCACTGACGAGAGTCTCGCTCCGTGCCCGTGACACCCACCCTTAAGATACTTTGTATGTGTTGATGAGATCCCCTGTCAGTCTTCTCTTCTCCAGGCTAAAATGTTTTGTTGTAGCGGGTTATTTCATCGAGGATCTAAGTAACTCTGTGTTCAAATGCAAAACCTACTCAACGGGACCCTGCAACTTCCAGGGAGAAATTACACTGGAAAATAAATAAGATGATTGCTCTCATTGGAGAAATTCTGTTGGCGGGCAGGTTCTCCCTAGGAGCAGTGAGAAAAGAGCCCTCCTCCAAAGCCCTCATCTCTCACTGTCAAAAGCAACAGATAGGGATATTTTCCTCCCGGACCTCAGTCAAGCATGCCCGGTTCCACCAAGTTACAAACTCATTTGAAGAAGCTGGGGAAATGAGCACGACTCTAAAGACCCAGAGTTATGTTAAGTTCAGCAAGAATCGACCTTCTGGAGATGGCTCTATGAAAACTGACTTCTTCCATTTCTAATGCAGCTTAGAGACAGACTGCAAATACTTTATTTCACACAGCTCCCGCAACTTTTGAAACTATTGTTTTAGTTCGTGGTCTCCAATTTGTTGAATAACTAAAGAGTTAAGCTTAAGAATTCCTTCCCTGTGCAGGACAAGCTGGTGGCTTGTGCCTACAGGTGAGAACGTCCTTGGCTGGCTCCATCCCCCGTGCCTGCTCTCTTTGCCGGGTGAGAGGAACTAATGTTTCCGCTCCCTCCTCCTGCACTGGGATGCCCCCAGCTCCTTTGGGAGTATGAACTCTTTGTCTCTCCTGCAGATGCAGGAATTACATTTCTACCCCTTACGCCCTGCCAAAGGTTAACCATTAACTATGCATTTTGACAGGCATGTCCAATACTGTTTCCAAGACCTTGCTCACGTTTAAGCCGGTGTTTCTCCGGCCCTGCATACAACGATATTACCATCTCCGCAGCCTTTACTGTTTTCTGTACATCAGGATCTCCCTGATCTCTTCTTTGCAATAGGACTTGGGTATCCAGTCCAGCTGTTCATAAAATTATGGGCTGCGGACTGACCATTGGATTAACCGAGTTTCTCTCTCACCTTCTTTCTTGGTCCATATCAACGTTCCCTCCTTCTCCTTATCCTCTGCTTCAGCAGCTTAGACTATAGACCTGTGCTCTACATTAATTCTTTAAATCTTTAAAAGATAACCCATGGCAATATCTTAGCCTCTTAAATCCATCGCTGATTCTTCAGCAAACTAGTGTTTTAATGAACCTAAAGGCTAACGGAGAAATTGTTTTCCAAAGTTTCAGAGAATGGTTTAGGTTGGAAGGGACCTGGAAGGTAAGGCAGTTCCAACCCCCCTGCCGTGGGCAGAGGAAAGGGCAGCACCCGCCCCTGGGTGGGCTTGA
>NW_009258383.1:4164385-4171605 GCF_000687185.1 Egretta garzetta
ACTTCCAGGGAGAAATTACACTGGAAAATAAATAAGATGATTGCTCTCATTGGAGAAATTCTGTTGGCGGGCAGGTTCTCCCTAGGAGCAGTGAGAAAAGAGCCCTCCTCCAAAGCCCTCATCTCTCACTGTCAAAAGCAACAGATAGGGATATTTTCCTCCCTGACCTCAGTCAAGCATGCCTGGTTCCACCAAATTTCAAAATCATTTGAAGAAGCTGGGGAAATGAGCACGACTCTAAAGACCCAGAGTTATATTAAGTTCAGCAAGAATCGACCTTCTGGAGATGGCTCTTCTTCCATTTCCAATGGCTTGGTTTTCACTCCTAAAAGAGTATTACAGAATCAAGTGTATAAATATCAGTTTCTTGGTAAAATCAGAGCTGACAAGACATTTAGTAATTTCAAAAGAGTGCATTTTTGCACTTGTGTCCATAACAGACAATTACAATTTTTCATTCACAAATAAAGCTTCTCATACTTTGACTTTGCCATTTTAGCTTTTGCCCCATAAACTAATCATACCTTCCCATTTTTGTATTCGCTTTTAAATTGTAAATTCCATAGCTCATTCACGGCTGGTTCCACAGTGAAACACGTGCCACTTTTATAATCACCCAGTTTCACTGCCTGAAATAGTGCTGGATAAGCAACATCAGCTGAGAGCACGAAGGGAAGGCTGCTGAATGAGGACAGCTTAGAAGTTGCTCTGCGGAGCTGGGGTACTCTCAGCAGCCAGCTGAAGGACGCTGGGCAGCCTCCCTCCAGCAGCATTAAATAACCATAGGAATATTTAATATTTTACTTTCTATTTTGGAGAGGTTCTGAAATACTGAATTATAGAAAAATATTGGTAATCATACATGAGTGAGAACAGGGTGGTTAGGTGTGGGGTCTGAAAGCCGGGGGGACATTCTTCCAGTTTCTCATAGCCAGTAGGAGATGGCACTTCATTCATCAGTAATACTTACATTGTCCTTCATTTTTCTTTAGCCAAATGTCCTTTGTGACATTAAAGTTTTCGTCTGTCCAGGCTCAAGGATCAAAGGATTCAGTTTCCTATCTCAGTGTTTTCTTTTCCACCCGGATATTTTCCTACCCCAGTGTTCCAGGCATTATTGTAGGCAATGAGGCTGCTTCACTTCTCACTTTCTTTTCTAACAGAAAAGCTTCACCTTCTTGTTCCAGCTGTTTACCTACCTTCAACTCTCAAATGTCACTCCTTTCTTAGACAGCTTTTATGCTTGTGAACATTGTTTTGCCAGGAATCCAGCTTGCCTCTTCATCTAAGCCTCTTCATGATGTTCTTTTGATCATTTTCTAGGTTTTGACTGTTTTCCTGTCAATCATCCTGTTTTCCTTGCTGTGTTTTGCCCTATATTGATTGCTGACCCCATTACAGACTCCAGGCTTTGAAAACTGAATTGATTCTTTAAGAATTAAGGGAATGAAAAGAACTGCTTTACAGAGATGCTTTACCTTCAACCAGTATTCATACCAAGTGCAGCCTGATTTCTCTCTTACTCTAACCAAATTTTTTTTCTCTTACCAAATATTTTTTTCTCAACCTGTGCTGTTCCCTCAACTTCTGGAAGGTTACATGCCATCTACGCATCCAAAGGTCCTGTAACATGCAAACCATTTTAGCAGTATCAATAGGCACAAGCCACGAACAAAGCTGTAAGAGTCGGTGCTATGCAAGCACAGAGCAAAAAGTTTCCTCCTAGAGCAGAAAGAGTGAAGCTTATCCAAGGACTGCTAGAGGACAAGTAGCCATGTCAACGGACTTTTCAAGAGATTTTAATAGGAATTCTAAGATCTTATAAATTATATTTAAGAAACTACATCTTTAGGCCTGAAGTATTTTGAGGTGATATCATGGGAAAGAGAGACCAAGAAGGGAATTTGAGCACAGAACAAGACCAGGTTGGTCCAGTTTGCACAAAGTATAAAAATTGGGCTAATGACTGTATCTAGTTGGCCTAGAGATGGGATGAAAAGTCAGTTATATTTTCCTGTTAGATTTGTAGCAATGCAGCTTTATATTAGTGATTAGGTATTAACCCCTAGAAGGGAGGTGCACTCAGGCATTGCTCTTCTGGGATGAATGCCACCCTTATTCAGAGGTTTGTACTTCAAGATGCACTGGATTTTTTATCTCCTACAGCTCATCATCTCAGCCTTGAGCAAGACTTATCCTTAACAGCCAGACCACCTACTAGTATTTTTTTAACTGGTCTTTAGCTTAATGTCATTTAACATTTTAAAATGTAGAAACAATCAGTACTAACTTGTTTTCCCTTCCATTAAATTTATAAAATCTATTCTGCCTATGTATTTCTTTCATGCAATCTTTTATTACATTGTTTTAGATTATTTGCAATATTCCCTAATTAGTGCCTTCTGTAAAGTTCTTCCTGGAACTTCCCTGCCTCTCAGCTTCATGCCAGGGTAATCAATAACAGAAAATCAACTCTCACCCCCGCAGGTACCTGGCCTTTTTATCAGAGGACACCTACCTAGGACCTGTGACAGAGGTGACCGTTGAGGCACGGTATACATACTAAGCATAAGCTGCCCTGAGACTTTGGGGTAGGACTTTCTGAACTCAAGGCTAAGTATTTTTTAAAGGACCAGTATCAGATGGACTACTAATGTACTGCACAGAACGTTAATGATGATTAGTGTTAATGATTTTTACTAGAGATTGCACTGACAGAAGTGGAAATGATGTTCTCTCTCTCTGTTTCAGAGAGAACACGGTGATTACAGGATGGCATCTGTATCGCTGGCAACCGGACTGCCATTTTCTCTCAACCAAGAGTCAAGAAAAGAGAGGGGGGAAAACAGAAAAAAATAGTACTTGCATACCAAGAAACTCATCTAAATTGAAAATCCATAAAAGCAGTAATTTGTGACAGAATTTCCAAGATCTTACAGGTTTGCTGGCATTATTTGTTTCAGTATTTGGCTGAGACAGTAGCCAGGGTACACTGCTTGATTGAACAAGTCCACTGAGAAACAAAACAACTTCCTACTTTCTGTACTCCCTCTTTATTAGTGTAATCAAGTATTTGCAGTAGATGGCTACCATGCATGCACGCACCATGTGGGAACTTGATGCTTACGGAAAGATCGATTGCCATTATGAGGCTGAAAACTCAGCAATTAAAACGTCCGATGCAGTCATTTAGCAAGTACACAAAAACTGCTGAAGCAAAAGCTGCACTACAGAAAATACTACTATACCCAGGAATCTGTTGGAGATACAGCTTTATTTCTGGAATTACAGTATGACCAGAGCAATCCGACAATGCTGCACAAATTAAATCGTGATCCTATTGATTAATTATTCAACACTTAACCTGTAAGGTAATGTAGGGAATATTCCAGTTACTATATAAAAAGCAGCATGTTCCTTATGAACATATGAACATTTTCCTTATGAAATTTACAGATTAGAGGTAATTAATAATTTTTCTTCCAGCTCTGGTGCCTATATTCCTTACTCTACATCTTGTGAAAAATTAATTCCACTCTTATAAAGCATATAAAAACTCCAAAGGGAAAATATCACATGAGAATGCCCTTGTATTCCTCTGACCGAGAATGTTTAAATAACAGCTCTCTGTAATAGCTGACTTTATACCACAGTAGTCACTTTATCTGTTCTTACATGCTTACAGTCCTTGGGATTGCCTCGTGCCTTTGACTGAGGACAGCAGATCTAACTCCAAAAACTGCATGTGGCTGTAATGCTGAAAACAGGGAAATCAAGACACCTACTGTGAACTAAGCTTATCAGCAAATTCATATGCGCATACCAGGTTTGACCCATGGCACAAAGTTCTCCTTCCATTTACGCTGAGCCTGCCAAGCCAAGTCAGGAAGCAGTAATGGAAGAATTACTTCACCTAAATCATACCCGTGTAAATAGCATCTGTCCAGATTAAACTTGTTATCTAAATTCAACAGACAGTCACCATTCCTAATGGTCTCCACCTTATTCTAACTTACGAGTAAATCACTGATGCCTTACTTCCACCAGTTCTACAGAGGGAGGTCGGTGATTAGTTTATAATAGATCAGTTCACTATGAGCAGGTGGAAGTAGGTGAGATGAACCCCATCTTTCCTGATTGCTTTGTTATACTGACACAGAGGGTAAATAGTGCAGCCAAAACCCATGGTAATATTTTTAGCTTCTGTCATTAGTGACCATACATAACACTGCAGTCTCTTATGAAAATAATGAATGCAGTTAAGCCATCTACATCTGTAGAAACCAGAAATGCAAAATCCCTCCTGTGGCTTTTCACTCTTAATATTCATAGCCATTACCTCACCCATGCAGTAGCGTAACATCTACTCTGCCTCTCAAAGGGACCGCTTCTCTGTTTGCTGGGTCTTCTCTCCGTGGTCGCTTTAGGTGTTCCCCTGCCACTGATGGCCTTTGGTCCTTCCATCAGAACAAGCAGAAAACCAACATGCAGCTTTAGTATTTGCACACCAAAAGCTGAGGTCTGACTGATCAGAAGAGCTAGCAAACTTCTGGTTTGCTTCCAGCATACTGAGTTTGTCAGCAGACAGGAAAATAAAGTAGGTATGTAATGGAAATTACAAAGCTGCCTCTAGATAATAACAGTTCATCTCTGGAGTTGATTTCATGGGGCACTTAGCAATCCCTAATTAGCCTTTGATATCAGGTCTTTTATATATAGTGGTTTTGGTGTGAATTATTTAGGTATCTGTAATGGCAAATTCAAATAGTGTGTGAAAAACCTGTAAGAAGCAATAACACACGTATGCAAACCAGTTCCTAACTCATGGCAAATCAGCCAAAAGCTTCTGACTGAAACGAGGGAGATCTCTCTTGTCGAACACCTAAGCAATGTCTCCAAAGGAGTGATGAAGTGAAAATAGATATCTTGCTCATATCCATGCACATATTTAATATACACAAGTGGATCGTCTTAATTAAGGCATATAACCTGCAACAGTATGCATTTGCACAGTCCTAAAATAACTGAGATGTAATCCACACGTGGAGTTTCCAGGCCAGTGTTAGTGCTTCAGGGCAAATGAGGACTGCCCAGGGACTTCCAGCAGCAGGCAATGGATCTGAAATGGCGCTCCAAAGGCTGTGGGACAGAGTTACCACTTCTGGATGTTGCAATTTGCTGAGGTATCTATAAACAAATGTACGGTTGCTTTGACACCTTTTTTATTTCTGCTGTTCTTTCATAGGAAGAAGCTGATTTAATCGAAGATCAGTGAAATTCTCCAGCGAGACCATCTCACAGTAGAGAGACGAATTCTTTTTTCGAGGAGAAAAATTTAAATTTTGCTGCTCAAGCATTGTAGCCATCCTAACTGAGAAGCTGAGTCAACACTCCAGGAGCTCTAGCTGAACTCCGTGCTTTCCACTTAGCGTAGCAGCATTAACTAGGGTAACTTTGGAGGAGCTGCAGTCAGTGTCATAAATGCGCCTTGCAGGCTTGCAGCATAGCCAGCAAACTTAAACAAGTTATACTGCAGAATGAGACAGGCCGAAGTAAATATGTTTTGGTTGGATTAAAGGTCTTACTTGTTCATGAATAAATGTTACGAAAACAAATGAGGATGAGCATCTGTGGTCCTCGATGACTGCAGGAAAGGCACATTTCATAAGACTGTTAAGAATCATTTATGAGCAACAATGTAAAAAGCTACAAAAAAAATATTCTAGCAAATACTTTCACTTACAGAAGCTGTTAAAAAATGTTTAAGTTGCTTCCTAAAGAGTAAAATGCTTGCAGCTGTTACTGGAACATATGTGAAATGAGGACAAAGCAAGCTAAATGCTAACAGGAATGTTTTAACACATAATAAGGTTTGTTCACAGTAAGAAGGCTTTGAAAATTCTTGGCTTTTTGAAGGCTGCATGACCAAAAAATAATACATGAACTGAATTTTTCACTTATGGAGTAAAAGAATCCATACTGTGACCAGGTTTGGAGGTTTTTGTTTGTTTGGGGGGGTTGTTAGGGTTTTTAAGAAAAAAATAACCCAATAATTACAAATCTATACAGCTGGGAGTTTACCTGGTACCTTTTTTTCCTTTCTCCCTGAGAGGAAAAACCTGAGCACTTTAAAACAGTAAAGGGGTTTTATTACTTAAAAAAAAATTGCTCAGAAGTGGAATGAATTAACAGGCTGAATTGAATAGAAAAAATATAGATTACAAGTTGGCAGATAGTAAAGACATTGGTTGGGTGGAAGTGGCATATACATTGAATACATAGTAACAGTGCACATCAGAAGAATACTTAGATGTTGCATGTAGGCTGCATCATGTTTGCATAATACTTCGAGTTCTTCTGTTTTTCAGTTAAGATTTGAAAATAAAACTTTGCTTGCAGTGTGCAGACTTCCTAGTTTTGTTTCAAATGCTTCACTTCCCCACCCCATTATTTTTTTTTGTGTATTATTAAATGAATAATCAAATTCAGTGATCTGCAGAACTTCCAACCTTGTTTGCATGACAGGGAAATAGAAGGATGGTGAAATGAAAACCAGAATTTTGTGTTCAAAATCCAGATAATTCAGGATTATTATTTACCCACTCGGTTAAAAAAAAAAAATCCATTCATTTTTTTGGCCAGCCCTAATTCAAGTCCTGCTGGATCTGAGGGAGAGTAAGTATTTCAAAATCTGCCAAGCACAGCTCGTACTTCGTCACGAACCCGAGGCTTGACCGCTCGCTTGTTTATTTCCCATATTTATGCGAACAGATACTCAACACTGTTCCTGAGTTTTATGCTTGCTTATATTCGGACTGTATGGTTTATATACGGCCACTTGATTTTGTGGAAGTGTGTTTCCTGTGTGCCCGTGGAGGAACGGAATTTCCCTGTTGTAAGATTTCAGCATTCCGCTCGCAACACGCACCCCCTTTTTTTTCCCTCCCTGTAAACCCAGGTAATCTGTGACCGTGTCTCAGCTTCCCTGCACGGTCTTACCCGCGTTCAGAGGCAGCCAACGCCTCCCGGCCCCGCTGACCGCTTCCATGTCAACGGAAGAGTGACAAGTGTTTAAAAATCGCATTCCTCGGGGAAAAGCCAGTGCTGCCCAGTGCCAGCCGCCGCGTACCGGGCAGGTGCAGCACCTCGCCCAGGCGCTCCATGGAGCGCGGTCCCAAGCACCCCCGGCGAGGGGTGCAGCTCTCAGGGGGTCCCCGCCT